>NW_019394292.1:0-254192 GCF_000612105.2 Orussus abietinus | reverse complement strand
AATGGTAAGCCACCACCGTCAACTGCCGCATGGTATTACCATCACGAATACGTGAGTCGCCAATGGCATCTAGTAGATGGCACAGCCATCGCCTGTGCGCAAGCCCCTACCAGAAATTCGTTGCGCCGCCCTTGGGGGCAAAAAACGGTGAAAGCTTACGTACGAAACCAGAGGGCAGCACACGATGTGTTCGCGCGACCCTGCCCGTGAGCAATCTCCCAACTCATCTCCGCTATACAAAGGAAATTGATTAATTGTAAAGAAATCGCTATAATTTAACAGTCTATTAAAGTGATTAACGATTTGCTATAGTTAAATGTATTCTAGAAGAGATTAAAATGAAAAAAAAAAGACATTAATGGAATTATTGGAGCACCACTTGGCGGCAAAAGATCGCTAGTAGGTGCGCGCGCATGCGCGGACTTCCAGCTTCCAGAAAATTTAAACCAGGAAATCAATATGGCGGCAGCCAGCGATCGAGGGAACGAGCACCTCCCAATTTTCGAAATCTCTCGAATGTTTTCAAAAATTCACTGAGGGGGTCCTTGCCTATCAATGCCTCGGAACGGTAGGGTTATTTTCTACTTCGTTTCCCTACCTATCTCTCACAACATTGTAGTAATCCGTGCGCATGATCTTATTCACTTATCCACTTATCCACTTGAAGAGGCTAATAATAAAATTTCTACAAGTACGACTCACGTTAACGCAATATTATATGCCTTTTTCAAAGGGGATATAACGATTTTTCAAGTTGTACCGCTGTTAAAACGAACCGCTGCAAAAGGTGAAGGAGCAACACGATAACCTAACGAGATTCCTTGGTTCCTGGATTTCCTAATTTGGTAGCGGCTGATAACTGCATCAACACATCCACACGGTCTTTGTAGACTCACGGTATGTCTTCATTGTCAATTATGACAGTGTACTAGTAGAGCACTCGTGTGAAATTTATACAAGTGTATAATTTGCCTTTAATCCGATGACGTTGATTTTTAAGTTATTTATTTAGGAAATGAGGTATCGGAATTCTCTACAGAGTTGTCTCGGCGTGTTTCAGTATTCATCGTCAGATGTGTAAAGCACGGATATGTCTTCTCAAGAAGAATCAACCGGTTGCAAAACTTTGTTTAATGCCTTACGTCTGGAAAACATTGTACAATCTGATATTTCTGAAAAACTGGTAAGTGGTCAGTAGTTATCAATGGTGTAACTGGACAAAAACAGTCTTAAAGTATTATTATATATTACATGGACTTGGATTTTACTTAAGCAAGTTTGTTTCTAAAAGAATTGGGTCTGTAATTTAATTTCTACATACTGCTGATACTTAGTTTTTTAATCTAAATCAGTGTTTTTATAGAATCAACATTTTTAAGCATATTTCTTTTACATATTTATAAAAGTTTAATCATCTTCTTAGCGTTTTTTAATTCATTATACAAGGTTAATTACAATTTGTAGGAGGAAAATCTTGAAATCATTACGACACTGCCGGAAGAAGAACTATGTGATCTTTGGCATCACATAAAATGTGTAATAGTTAATGCGCAAAAATTAATAAGAAATGGCCAAACTTGTACAGTCCAAAATGGGTCAGATGTACAGGCAAGTATTTGCAATAATATTTATAATTTTCAGCATACAAATAATTTACAAGTTGTGTGCAAATTAAAATTAGAAAGAAATATTTTTGTTACAGAATTCTTCTGCACAAACGACCATTATAAGTTTAACGGTTAAAATAGCTCTTAAAACCATAATGACAAGAACATTTGTTCCACAAGTTCTGTTAGATGTTGTCTTCATCCTGCACTCTCTGGTTTTACCAAAGCTGAATGAAAAACAGGTTTATTATAATTCATAAATCTACATATGAAATATACTATTAATTCGTTGTCATTATTATACATATATTTTAGGTGAGAGATGATATATCATGTCTTTTGGAAAATTGGTGGAAACTAAATTTAGACTCAAGACAAAAAGTAATAAGAAATTCCTTAAAATATTTGATCGAGAGAGCAAAAACTTCACTGGTAAATAATGAATACATACATAATAAACTAAATAAGGCCAGAAAAGTTATATATGATATTTCTAGGAGCATGTAAAACGTTTATACGATATTAAATCTGCCATGCCCTTATTGAAATATAACGAGGATGTTGACGCCCTTTTGAGCCTGTCGATAGAACAAAATTTCATAACTACAAAAGAAGGCAGAACTTTACTCCTCTGTATATTCTCGCTTAATAAGCAGTGGATAAAGGTAAATATCTACAATTTTTATTTATATTTATACTAACGAATAGTACTTTCTTTAAAATATACGAAAATACAAATATATTGCCTATTATTTTTAGGGAATTCATAAAAAAGTAAAACAGGTGTTGGAAAGTATAGAATTCAAAAATGTTGATACGTACGCAGAGTTATACACTTCAGCTTGGTTAAATGCATGCAACGAAAACAGGAAAGTGATTGCAGAGGAATGTATAAGAAATCTGATTTTTCATTGCCTTACAGCAGGTAGAGTTTCTGAGAAACGCATACATTTTAAAAATAATTTAATTAAATTCTTGAGATATTTTCATAAGCATCCGAGCATTAAAGTTCAAAGAATGATTTATGAACAATATCACCCAATTCTTTGGGCCCATTTAAAGGTAATTAACTGAAATGGTTCAATATTAAAACTGTGTGGTATACGATATGATTTTTTATACGTAGGCTCCTGGCTATTTTACTAGGTGTAACGCAGCAGATGTACTCTTCGCGGCTTATCCAATTGAACAACCAAATGGACAAAAGAAAGGTTCTGGTGCTAACAGACAATACGAGGCAATGACTGCTTTACTAAAAGATGGCAATCATGAAGTCTGTGTTGTCGCTATGAAAGTATGTATAAATATTCTTAATATAAATGCTTAGAATACAAAATTCTAGTATCGATAAAAGAGAAAGAGCCAATTGAACAAGTACAATTCTTTTTTTTTAGGGTATTTTTAATATATTGCAGAGTTACTGGTCTGAAGTACCAAGTTCATTTACAGAAGAATGGCTTAATCTCTCTTTAAATTATACAAAAGAATCAGTCTATCCGGAAATAAGAATGTGTATATTTCAAGGGCTCAAATCAGTCCTGTCTAATTCTCAATCTCTAACGGTACTAAAGAATGTATTACCTAATTTTATTGAAAGCATTCATGATACGGATACTAATGTTAAAATGGCAGTGTTAGAATTACTTCTAGATGTCCGAGATAAAAGCGAAATACATCTTTACGATATTGCCCCACTCTCCTACATTCTGGAATGTCTAGAGGTAAATGCAATTTTTTATATCCAAATCTTACCCAAAATTTGAAATAGTAACATTATTTCTTTTACCTGCAGATTGAGACTAATATTATTACAGCAAAATTAATTGTAAAACTCTTATGGCCATGCGTTTTTTCCAACAATAACGCATCCAGCATGTTAGAGGGAATTATCTGCATGGCGTTGAAAAATGTAAACGCAGTGAGAAAATTTTTCCTGTACTCAAATCACACAATTGACTACAACACATCTTTGCGTCTCATTGAAGAAATACTGCGAGAAATCAAAGGAAGTGTGCAAGAGTTTTCGATGACTAAAGAACCTATGCATAAATCTATCAAAGTTAACGGAGGAAATGGTCTGAGAAAGATCTCACATTCTGAAGGTTATATGATTACCAACAGTTGTTCAATCTTCAAACCATTTTTAATTTCCTGAATGTAAAAAACATTACTTCGATTTCAGGGCGAGGTAAACGCACATCTAAACTAGCTCACCTAAAAGATCCGTTGGTTATACAAGCTCTATTCGATGTTGGTGCCATACTTTGGACAATAAGCAGCGAAGAATTTACCAAAGAGAATCACAAGGACGAAGTTGAAAATTTGAGACTGATCGTTGCAAATGAACTACCCCATTTTTTCAATCTCTTTAAGGTAACTTATATATTTTATCAGATTGTGCATAACTCTAACATTATATATTCCGACGTTATACATTTTCAGGGCACACCGATTTGTGAATCCGTATTGTTTTTATTTACATTACTTCCGGAATCGATGATATCATCGGATTCCACAATATTTTCGGACATTTGCGTTCAGGAGTTAAACGACCCCGACGTATCCGACGATACGATTTTGACAATCGTATATTTGCTTGTTAAATGGAACAAAGTTAACACAATTTTACTGTTGTTGAAGAAACTTTTAACCGCTGCCACTGATCACGAACAGAGAACCAGTTCCGTACGTATATATTTAATCAATTAATTAGTGAATAGCGGGGACCATAAAATAAAATTGTGTTTATATTTCCTACACTTGCTAACATAAATTTAGTGTGACATTCGGATGTATTTAAATTCTAATTTAATTTCTAGAGGAAACGATTGAAGTTGCAGACGTCTATGGTCAAAAGGAATACGATGGAACTGGGTCTACGTATTCTCGATCACTTGTTGTACGATGAATTTCAATCCGTTTTAATGAACGACCATCACGAGAGCATGATAAAGTTCCACCAAAGCTTGAGCTTCGTGAAAAGCCTCGTGGAAAGAAAATTGGGAAGTAATTCCTCTCGAGATCCGGTTTACGTGGAGTTCATGGATTCAATTTCGGAGGAAGTACTCGGAAACCTATTTAATCAATACGTTTCCCTAATTTGCATCTTGAATAAGGCTGAGGTATTTAATGCCTCGGAACACTTGACAGACGTCGCGTTATGGGCCCAAACGTAAGTGGGATTTACATAATTTACTATGCGTGTCTCATAAGTATATGTATATAATTTAGCTATATTTTTTAACTACACTTCAAAGATCGTATCTCACCTATACAAGGTTTCACGATTTATGAATCCACTTCTAACTGAAATGATATATTATTCATTCCAAACGCATTTTTGGACAAAACTGTCGAAAACAGGATTGCGTATACAATAATGGAGCTTCGATAAGCTGGTTTACTATTTGCAATCATGAAAGACTAGCTTTGTCTAATTTCCCAGGAAAATAGTGCCACGAATACCGAAACTGCACGAAGAGACGTCGAGTAGATTCTCGATAAATCTGTTGAAAATCATCTTCAACATCGGCAACAGGATGATGTTACGACTGCACGCCACTCCGAAATTATGCTGCGAATTGGTACTCCTGTACAGCAAATGTCTCGTCACGCAAAGCGGCATTGTATTTGTTAACGAGGTTCTCATCACGTTGAAGACGTTGACAAGCTTCGAAGAGAGCGTGTACATGGACGAAGCTTCCATAGTTCTAGGAATGATTATTCCCAGACTTCTTGCCGCGGTAATGATTACGCTGACCAAGCACACCTGGGAAGACACGATTAATTACGCTAACGTAAGTACACGAGGTCTCGCCAGTCATGAGATCGTTTTACGATAACATTCACACATCAGACATTGAAATTTCTTTCAAGAATTTGAAAACGCTACCTGCACTAATTCCTAAATTGTTCGCGGTCCTTGAGTGCTCGCCCGATCAATACAGCCTTCGCATGACCTACATGACGATTTTGTTCAACACGAGCGTGGTAGGAATTAGCAAGGAGATCATTAAGGTACTTCAACGGAACAACGTGGGACGGGTTAATATATTAAACACGACATTTCCATGCATATCCGAGAAAATATTGAGAGTGATCTTGCGAGGAGAGAAGTTGAGAAAGCTCAGCATTAACGTGCTAAACAAAGCGATTCGGCAATACGCTCCAGTAAGTAACCTGTACAGAAAGAATGACTTTTCGGTGCGCAATGACTCGTGGGTTTGCATGGATTACTCGTTCTTCTTTTCTTTTTTCTTTTCTCTCGTTACAGATAGACGTGTTATCTGCTTTATTAATTGTATACAGAATTGTTAAGGTCACGACGAAGGCGTCGTTGAGGAGTCTTAAGAATGTGATGTCCACGGCTGAGTCCAGGAAACTGGACATGCCTTCCTACACGTGCATTCCGAGGTACTTAGTGAATCGCGCAAATGAACCGCTTCATTGATCAAACTCATTGGTAATCATCGGACAAGAGCTGTAAATTGAATTTTTTATTTTTTATTTTTTACACGGATATTTCGGCAAAAATTAGAATCCTTTTAGGACACTTTATTTCTCAGTATGTTTAGACCACTTGTAGAGTCACTTCACCGGTAAAAAGTCGTAATTTCTACTTACGCAATGCAGATACGTATTCGGTTATATAACATTATCGCACATTATCATGTCTCAAAATGTTCACGTGACGTGGAAGTTGCTTGACAAGTGGTACGGTTCTGTAGGTGTTTTGTGCTTTGAATGATACGCCATGTTTATTGAATATCGAAGCCCTACAAGTCTGCTGTCGAAAGCTTGATGCCTCATTTACATACATGCGGAATCAACGCGAAATCAACACGGAGCGCGGATCGTGGAATGGCTTTGAGACGGCTTAACTAATCGGCCTAATGCGTTGATTCCGCGCGTTTTCCGCGCTTATGAAAATGAGGCATAAGGCAGTTAACTGTGTACAGGCGTTGGGCAAACAAAACAATGTGTGTGTGCGGAATTACACCGGGGATAAAATTTGATACAATTCCATTTTTAATAAATAAATGTTTATCCGTTCGTCAAGACATATGACCTGGTGAGTTAAAAAATGATGCGGTTCAGGTAGCGGATAAACTTTAATATGAATTCCCGATAAAGTGTTAATGGCATCGTTTAATTTCAGGATCGACGACATTAAGCAAGAGATAATTGGCGCGATTGCGAGTCACATGTAAATATTAAAATATGTTACGCAGAGATGGTTGTCTGCCAATCAAAGAAAGAGTTTGCGGCCTCTGTACGATAACTAGAAAAAAGGCAGCTTTTATAGTAAGTAGTTACGAGTCAGTGTGATAGATCCTCGTACTTTTGATACATACGTATACACTTCTAATATATTTTAAGTATATTGCTTTTCGACAGCAAAAACGAATTAACCTTCTGTTTTATTTACCAAGACAATCGTCGAACAATTTTGCTCCTCTCTCGTCGAGTTAAGTTGTTCGATATAAGCAGGCTGGGGAGTTAATTTCAAATCGATCTTTGCGTTACTTCATTTCCCATAAGAACCGAGTACATTTAAGGCTGCAAATCTGACTTGAAAAAAAAAAAAAAAAAAATCTACGTCAAGCACTACTCGTAATTATTTCACTGTACATCCATAAATTGGATTCCAAAATTAAACGACGCTTGGCCAGACCAACGGCTCTCGACCCAAGGTGAATGTAAATAACGGTTAGAAAATTATAACACGTTATTTAATCCGCTCCTAGAAGGGTGGCACGAATTTGAGACGATTGATTTCAGCCTTTTCAATACTGTTTGAATTTATTCAGTTTCTGTGTTTCCAATTGGATTACCACGGTTATGAATTCGCAAGGTGGGAACGAATTGGCAATAAACGTTACATGGTACTTTTGCGTTTTTCGTTGTTGTGGGTTTTCTCATTGGCCGCGCTAACTAGCCGGAAGAGGTAATATTTCGCATTTGTCTGACCGCAGCCACAACGCGGGCATTACAGCCCGAGCTCCCACTTTGATAGTCTTCAGGTGACAGTCGTAGTAACGTGGACATTTGCTGTAAGTGATCCGATAGAGAAAGACCGAGCTCTTCTAATACATTTCCGAGATAATCTGCAACACACGTAACAACCAGGTACTGTAGAAAATAGTCGAACATGTGTGTGTGTAGTTCAAACCATTCCCTACACCGAACTGTGCACTATAATCGTCTCTGTCACGTTTTTGTATACCTTAAGAGGATGTGAAAGTGGCATCTGAAAGCTCAAACGTTCATGGAACTTTTCTACGAGCTGGGCGTACCGAATCGTATGAAACTTTACAACGTGAACATTCACAATTGTAAATTTTGAAAGGACTCTATACTCTTAGAACGGAGAATAGTATCATAAAGGAGGCCTCTTTGACTCCACTTTCATATCACGTTAACACAATCCATGCACTGCCACATAGATGCTTCGTTCGTTGACTAAAAATTTCATTAACTGTTCCCGATGAAGAGAGCATTAAAACCTGACTAAATTACCTTAATTCTACTGCAAACTGTGAAACAAAGCTTTACCAGTTACATATGTATAGAATGACCCTTTCATATCACCTGAACAAATTTCAATCAAAATACGTTCTGTTAAGAAAAATGATCAATGATGCCATGATTCGCTGTCAAACAAGTAGTTGCTTCACTTAGACTATATCTGTAGTAATCGTACTCTTTGGTAACTTGCAAATTGCCCAGTACGCTACATGGCTGAGGTTTAAAGAAATTTTAAGTCAATCTTTCAGCTTTAACGGATGTAAAGATTCAATTTATGGTGCGCTGGAGACCTTCAAATGTAAGAAGGTGAAACGGAACGATTCTTAAAGGCCAGTTTCACCTATTATGTTCAACGTTCTTCCCTGCATTCATACCCCTTTGTCGTAAATGCCCATGAATGCCTCCACGTATCTCCAGAGCACCATAATAAATGAACGAACGAAGCATTTCACTCACACCGTGGTCTTTGAAGAACACCGTGTCCAAATTGTCACCCCCAGCACAGATAGTTTAAACGAAACATACCTATATCGACAGCCAGTTGCTTGCAAGCTGGAGAATTCAATTCACATATTCCCAATGTTTGATCTTGAAACATTTGGCATGTACCTTTACCAACGATGCCCAAAAGGATATTGGTAAATCCAGACTCCTTGGAACACTGAGTGTATTGAGGATCGGCAGCTCTCAGAGCTTTCGTCAAGTTTGGATTGTCCCTAAGTAAAAATGGTTCTAAATGTTGAGGCAGCGTCATCAAGTACTGGCCCACTTGGGTGACGTACTCTTGTGGTGCGAAACTGTAATCTGGCAGATCGAAGTTCACATTTCCCATTCTGGTCTTCTCGGAAGACCAAGCCGGTGCCTTCTGAAGAAGAAGCAGTTGAGCAAAGATTGGAGCAAATATCACGTCATAAGTGATTCGATGCAAATCGGAGCTAAGCTTCTGAATACGTTTCAAAACATTATCCAAAACAGTTTTATCGTCTGAAATTAAGAAAGAAATGAATTAACACCAGGCACGATATCTCCTCGCGAGTAAATTTCATTCAAAGATCGTTCTCTATTATGCAGATAATGATCAATTTACCACGTCGAATAGATGTCATTAAATTTTCAAGGTCAGTTTGCCCCGAAGAATTCAAAAGTAATTTCTTGTACTGTTCCATCGCACTTCCACTTGTACTCTGCAATTTGCTGTTAGCGTCCAGTATATCGGTTGTTAATGTTCTTTCGAGTTCTTCGACTTGTCCCAAAAGTTCACCTGCAAAAAATTAGGTTACGTAATACATCATTGGAAATCCGATTAATTTCTTATGGGTCTAGGCAGTACCTATGCTCTGCATTAAATTCATACACATTTGGAAGACATTCCAATCTTCGTGTTTGGACTTTCGTCTCTCCAACTGCTTCATTGCAAGTTTATACTTATCCAAATATTGACCAAGGAACATCTGAAAATTTGATAGGTCGTCAAGAAAGAATTCGTCAAAATTGCATTATTCTGGAGAACAGAACACACATTTAAAGCTTTTATCAACCCAGGATAACCACAACCATCGGTAAACAGCTTGCATCTGTTATTAGCTTCGATGGTGTAATCGATAACCCTAGAAATACTGAGAGAGAGGGAATTGACGGTATCGTTCAGATCATCTTGGATACAATCAAGAGAATTAAGCTGTTGCCCCAGTTGTGCAGTTTCATACGTTCCATACTTTGCAATATATGGCACGTAAGGAGCATAGATGGTTTGGGCCAAGGGTAAAATTCCAGCACTAAGTGTTTTTCCTCGAAGCGATGATTCTATAGCACCATTTAAATTTAGAGCGAAATGTCTAGTGATTTGCTTAAGCTCGAGCAACAGGGACAATTGCATGGCATTCGTGTGTCGCTTTAATGCAACCTCGATGCAATCCAGAATACTCGGATCTAAGCTTTTCAAAAAGTCTATGTAAATTTCCACAATAGTATCGATCGAAACATTTGGAAATACTTGACTGCACCACTTGACCTGAAAAAAAGACAATAAGTCAATGTTTCTTCAAAAGCATCTCAGCCAACGAATGAATTAATTTAGTACCTGATTATGCCATGCTGACAGTAGTTTATCATAAAACGTGCAAAGCCAATAAGTGATATCTTCATCTTGCGAGAGTTCGATAACACGACGCCACTCTTGGCTCAGGGAGACTTTGAGGCAATTATGATAATACTTGACCAATTGTGGCATACGGTCCATCTTACCAAATATAATCACATACATTTTGGATTGTTCTGTACATAAGAAAATAATACCAGGGAAGTTAGTTTGATGGAACAATTTCTTTCGTTAGAAAATGATACGATACGGGTAACTAATATTACCTATATTTGCTGCCGTAAAAGCCTGAACCAGCTGTGGACTAACCAAAGCTTCGAGACGGTTCTTTAAACCCTCTAATTGCAATTTCTTGTCTTCGTAATCAATGGCATTTACGAGCATTGACAGCGACTTCTGCATGCTGTAAAGCTTACTGGCGATCTTTTCGACATCACCAGACTCGAACACCTGGGAGAAAGAACCGTCTACGATACCATTTAGATTATATAGAACCACTAAATGTTGTCTAGATTCCTCATACACCAATATACCTCTTCAACTTCGTTAGCTAATGCCGTCCAATTGTCAGCTTCATGCAAGCTCTGCTTTGCTGCTTGCAAGTCCGTTTTTATCCTATCGATTCGTTCCAAAGCTGCCATTGAAGACCCTGTCTCCTTTTCCACCTAGTATCATTATCAATCATTAAACACCAGTCAACGATACAATCTTTATATAACAAACATACCTCTGCAATTTCTTGCTTAACCGCTATCATTTTGTCTCTGAGAATTAATGCCTCCTGTTGCAAAAGGCGAGTATCTCGAAGTACCCTTGGCAAGCTTGATAAGACCGATTGGCTAGTTTCCTCGAGAGCTCCATTCAATTGTTGAACATACAATTGTAACTTCATCACCAAGGATGATATGAAAGCCTATACATATCGATATGTTTAAAAATCAAAAGTTGCTTTTCTAAGAATCCAGTACAGATATATTTGATACACGAATTCTAACTAAACCAATCTGATTTCATATAAACTAATTAAGTATTGAAACTCTATTTAATTCTGTCTGGAAAGTTTCTTCTGCTATCGGTATTCAAAACTATACATTTTCCAAGAACTACTAAACAAGTTCTTGACAATCAATGACAGCAACCATATCTTAAAGCCAATTTAAATTGCTGCACTGCCAACCACTTCGCGAGGGTCTCCTTTTCCCCTTCCATACCTTTCACCACGATCGCAACAAAAATACCACGAATTGCATCCTTAAGTCAAACCAAAACAAGTTTCTGAAAAAAGAGCATGGTATCGTTGACCATCACCGAGAGGCAGAATGCCATCGAATTGGATTCCAGCCTCGTGGCCCCATTTCCAAAGTCTTCCAAAGTTCCATAAGAGGTACGTAGAGATTTTTGAAGCGATCCGAATCTCAAGGAGACTCACATCCTTATTTTCCTTGGCCTCCGCGGATTCGAAGGACCCATTGATCCACTTCTTGGCGTCGAAGCCCTCCTCGGAGAACGCCGAGACATCCTGCAACGCGTTTGAGGTTAGGTACGCGGCTGAGCGCTCGGGGCTGAATTTTTCCCCGAAGAACACCGCTTTCTTATTATTTCGCGGCCGATGCGAAGGGGGAGAGAGAAGAGTCATAAGTCCCGAGCTCCCTGGGGTAGCTCACGCTCGCCAGTAAGGCGGCCACCTTACTCGCGATAAGAGGTTAGGAGCCCGCTGCTTACCATAGCGAAATTTCGGAACGGCCTGTTCGTTTTTTTAATCGCTTTTCGAGTCTGCCCCCTGCGCTCGGAACACCTATCGGAGGCGTTGACGTCCCTCTTCGCACACAAGGTCAGATTTTTCTTCTAAAGTAGCTCGAACGACTTAATTAACGACCTGTTAGAACACGTCGAGCGGACGCGCTTCTCCGCGTCCGGCCGTGCGACCCGTAGGATCACGGAGGACGTACTTATCGCCGCGACGGTGATCGATGAAACTTTGAGGTTAGAACGCCGATCGTTAGCGCGTCCCGCGCCTCGCCCTCGCCGACAACCCTTCTAAATTGCAATTTCACGGCTGCGTCTCGACGCCGGTCAAGCCTCGTCGCCGTTGCTGAGACGAGAACCGTGCATTTGCACTTTTTGAGGTTAGGCCGGCCGTGGTCGCGCCCCCGACATCCTCGCAATATCAATTCCTAAGAACTCCAGTCAACGCTAGTTTCGATCACGAATTGTCGCCGATTGGATGTGCGCGATCGCTCGGGACATCGACGAAGCGTATTTCTAGGTTAGATCTCGCAAATGCGTATTCCAAGGCTCTCTAAAAAGGTGCCAAAGCATTTCTACCTTAAACCGATGAATTCCGGCCGCGGAATTCTTCGCTTTTAACTTCGTATTTTCGGAGGATTCGAGATCACCCTGGCGATGATCAATGAACTTTGCAGTTTTAGGTTAGGTCATTGATAGATCACAGCGGTAGGGAGTTATTATATGTGTAGATCTTTGATGTAGAAAAGTAAAATCATGTTCTTCAGATCAGGATTGACTGGAGGGGGATCTGTAAACACTTTAGCTTAGAATCATTATTCTGCTGGTTATTTCTTTCTAAGCGTCGTTATCTGTACTTCGGGGCGTTTTCTTGATACTCTCGGTCATTAACACCAGAAGCGTGAAAACTGGTATTCGGTTGACGTTTAGAAGTGGTCCATGCGGTCGCGTGGGGAAGCGTGGCCGCGTCTTTAGGTTAGGTCACGTTAAGAAAAACTTGTTGGGCTTCCTCGAAATTCTCGTGCCAGGTTAGGCCTCGCAAATAAACGAGGCGTGACACGGCAAAAAATGCGGAGACCCTTTATCTCACCGATTTGTCGAGGCTGCCCTATGTATTTACTATTTAATTGTAGAATTTAATCCTAGGCCACACTTGGCTCGGTTCCCCGGTATTTATTATTAGATCATTTATCACCGTTTAGTTATCATACACGTCGCCACAGTTGGTTAGGTAACAAAAGGCTATTTCAAATAATAGTTTGTCCAAATAATCATAGCGAAGGTACCACTTGGTCTATCGTTATCTACCTCACAGTCCCAAAAAATTCTACCGTATTCCGGATTATTCCTTACCATTGCCTCTTGATATCTGCAAATAGCACATTTTTCAAAAGCTATCTGGAAATGTAAATAGCACGTATTTAAAAGAGCTCTCTGCGAATATAAATACAGCACATCTTTAGATGATGAATCTAGAATAGGAAATAGTAGATCGGAGACTCCTAAAAATCGACAAATTGCACGTTTTTAATGTATCAATTAATATATCATTTTCGATGATGAATCGTAAACAGATATTACATCCCGGATTACTGTTTCCCGAAACTCGGGCTTCTTTGAAAAGCTATTTTTAGGTAGCGGGTCATTAACAGTACTTTATTATTATCTTAGATTACAAATTCCTGGAAATCGGGTGATATAAACAGTTTCAAATGATATATCGAAACGTGGGTATGGGGATTATGGAGCTTCTATGAGATGAGTTGAATTGAGATGCTTCTAGAATGTCGCATCGCGTCGCGAAATTGGCTTCTTTGCGATCAAAATCGATCGACTTGTTTGCTCGCGAGGACAGGAGGTCTCTCTCTCTCTCTCTCTCCCCCTCTCGACGCGTCCCATTAGCCGCCCAGAGGCAGACAGAGATGGCGACAGAGGTTATCCGCCGCTTCCGGTCTGGAGCTTCCGGCCGGCGCCACGCCTCCCCGGGGCGCGTTTGCGCATCGCGCTTCGCGCAACAGTTGGAACTCGGAACTCGGAACTCCTCTTGATATCGTCCGCCCCCCCCGTGACGTCACGACGCGCAGCCGCAGTAGGGAACGCCGAGTTTTCTTCGACTGTGTTTGCCAGTTTCGGATTTTGCAATTAGGTACGAACGGATCTAGGTTAGGAATCCAATTTGAAATATTCAGGTGATATGAAAGGGTAATTCTATATATACATATATGTATAAATTTTCTCCAAATTGGGCGCAACGAATTACTTTAAACTTCGGTACGTGATTATGGAGGACTGAGGAAGAACGCGGTGCTCGTGAAATTTCATAAGGATTGTTGATAAAATGCTGAAAAATCGAGGGAATTAATATATTCGGTTATACATTCCGTGGGATTGGCAGTCGAGCGGGGATTTCGATTTTCCTCATCGCGTAGATTAGAGCGCCGTAAATGCATATCATCATTCCGCAATCGGCTGGAGCAATTTTGTTACCTGGGAATCGCGAAGTAGGTGAGAAAGTCATAAGCCGAGTTTCTTGATATAATTTGTTTCGCGGCGAGGAATCCTTGTATGAAAATGATGACGCTCAGAAGTAGACCGGAAAATTCCGTTCGGCTCGAGGTTGGCCAGAAAGTCCAATGCCCGGTTCCATAAACCTCGGTCAAAGAGGTAATCCTCGGTTACGAGTTGCACGTTCCATCACGTTTTAACGGCAGGTTAGTTTACATTGACCGTTTAGGTTAACCAGATAAATTCGATCGTTTAGCCTCAGTTAATCGAACTCTAACCTAAAAACTGCACTAACGTGGATTGCATCCAGTATTTATTAACATCTTATGACGAAACTGATGAAGACGTTATCGACTTTATTTACAATCTCTTAATGATCGAGGTACGCTTGAAAATACTTTTATATTCATTCTTAACCAAAGGACTTTATTTCATTTACGTTTTTAACCCTTGATTGACTTGGACGTTAACTTTAATCGGCAGTTAGGTAATCGTTGATTTAATCGAGGTTGGGGGAACTGGGCATAAATGCGATACCAAGAATGAGACAGAATATATTAAATCCAACGTGAGAGTACTATAATATAGAAAAGTGATGGTACAAGTTGTAAATCGTAGCGGCGAATTACGGGATTTCACCGAAATGTTTTTGAGGTTATGTCGGTTGATTTCGGAACTGTCGCTAGGGTGATCGAGCTTTCGTAGTATGTATTCGTTTAAGAGTTAAGGCACAGTTTTTATTTGTAACGTTTTCCCAGCATAGGTTACTTAGAAGAGGATCGAAGAAATGCCGGTAAAGCTACGAGCGCAGCTGCTACTCGGAATTCGGAAATCATATGCAGCGTGACGTCACGGCGCGCGGCCGAAATAAGGAGCGCTTTCATTCCTTTCGATGAGGTCAAAGATGACTCGAATTTCGAGTGAGTTCCCTTCCTGGGCTCGAGGCGAAGGAAAACTATGCGGTAATACAACTTCTCTCATAGAATAGTGTAGAACGTGTAGCCAACCATTTAGATAATACGCATTTTGACGGAAATATTGTCGACTGACGTTGCCCTCGTGGGGATGGAAAAATTCATCACGGGCAAGAGAAAATTACGAGGAAAACTCTGTTTAATTTTTTTAATAATCTTTTATTAATGCTGGCTCAGACATTTGCGGCTAACATTACCCTCGTGGAGTTGCAAAAACTTATCCTAGGCAAGAGAAAATGAAGAAAAAAAAATCGGTAAAAGGTCGGCGTTTTCTTGGCATGGCGTTAACATATTTTTCTTTTACTAGACCTATATATTAATATATCTTGATGCTTATTTCGGTAGTACCAGATAAAAGAGGTTTTCTCAGTCACGAAGGTCGGCGTTTTCTCGGCAGGGCGTTAACATGTTTTTCTTTTACTAGACCGATATATTAATATATCTTGATGCTTATTTTGATAATACCAGATAGGAGAGGTTTTCTCAGTCACGAAGGTTGGCGCTTTCTCGGCAGGGCGTTAACATGTTTTTTTTTTTTACTAGACCGTTATATTAATATATCTTGATGCTTATTTCGGTAGTACCAGATAAAAGAGGTTTTCCCAGTCACGAAAGTCGGCGTTTTCTCGGCAGGGCGTTAACATATTTTTCTTTTACTAGCCCGATATATTAATATATCTTGATGCTTATTTTGGTAATACCAGATAGGAGAGGTTTCCCCAGTCACGAAAGTCGGCGTTTTCTGGACAGGGCGTTAACATGTTTTTCTTTTACTAGCCCGATATATTAATATATCTTGATGCTTATTTCGGTAGTACCAGATAAAAGAGGTTTTCCCAGTCACGAAAGTCGGCATCTTCTCGGCAGGGCGTTAACATGTTTTTCTTTTACTAACCCGATATATTAATATATCTTGGTGCTTATTTCGATAGTACCAGTTAGGGGAGGTTTTCCCAGTCACGAAAGTCGGCGTTTTCTCGGCAGGGCGTTAACATATTTTTCTTTTACTAACCCGATATATTAATATATCTTGATGCTTATTTTGGTAATACCAGATAGGAGAGGTTTTCCCACTTACGAAGGTTGGCGTTTTCTCGGCACGGCGCGATTGGCCGATTCGGGCCCGGAGCCCGGACGCCCGGGCGGGAAAAACCGGGTAAATTCGCCCGGGCGCTCGGGAGCCTTCGCGACGCTTTCGAAGGTTCTATATCCGACTAGCAGCCCGGCTAATTAGCGGTTAATTCGAGGTTAGTCGCGGCGGCTGCCGGGTGCTTCCGCCATCCGGAAAGAGAGTCAATCCGACGAGGGGACGACTACCGATATATCGGGCAAATGTAGTTTTTCCGACGTCGTCGATCCGCGAATTCGTCACCAATCGAGGCAATTGTTCCGCGGAGTTCGGTGCTAAGTGCGCGTACGTCGCTCTGCTGAAAGAAAATAAGAAAACTAGATATACAACGAAGGATTTTACCATGTAAAATCTTGACGTTCTGTTAACGCATTACGTATTCGCGGTCAAAGTTGGATATGTGTACGTCGTATTGCTAAAGTGACAATAGAGGAATAACGGACATTGATTTTTCCGCGATGAAATTTTATTACTTGGTTAACGTGTCACATACATCTGATCAAAGTTGGATATGTGTACGTCGTATTGCTGAAATGACAATAGAGGAATAACGGACGATGATTTTCCGCGAGAAAAATTCTATTCAGTTAACGTTACACGTGTACGTGGTCGAAGTTAGAAATGTGTACGGCGCGCTGATAAAAAAAGCAAGGTAGAAAATGAACGATTTTCCCCGAGAAAAATTTTATTCAGTTAACGTTACACGTGTACGTAGTGGAAGTTAGAAATGTGTACGTCACGCTGCTTAAATAAACATTGAGAAATAACGGACAATGACGTTCCGCGATTAAGATTTGTTATTCGGAAAACGAGTGGCGTGTATATGGTCAAATGGTGTAAAGTGATCCGCCGTTAATTCGGATCTACTCGGTGTAATTTTAAAATCTGCACCGGGTAAATTTAGCACCTCGCGGTGTTCCTATTTGACGGTAACGATATATGTGCCCATAATTATGAAAGTGGTCTAAGTCATGTATTTTTTGTTTCGAAATTACATTGAATTAATTTCGTTTGAAATAATATGGCGTGAAATAACCGATAAACTCATTTTTTTTTTTAATTTTGACTTAGACCACTTTCATAATTATGGGCACATATAAGGGACCGAAGTTCGTTCAGGTTGTTCATGTTTTTCCAATGTTGAGGGAATGTTTATGGGAGGGGAGGATGTAATTTTGCGTGATTTCACCGCGAACTGACAGACAATGGGGTTGGGCTCGATAATCTATGATTAATGATATCGGTACTCGATAAATGTTGATTTCTTTTTAATAAATTCAAGCTTATCGTGATTGATATATCCTTTGACACTGCTCCGCAATTAATAATGCCGGTGGTTAATTTAACGGTGCAAAATTATTTTGAATCCCTTGTGGTATTGAGCCATTGTTGAGGGGGCCCGTAATTATTGACGATGTTAAAACAAAATATTTTTCAAGCAGGTACAGGAAATGATGCGTAACGTTAAATACAATTAAGCGGGTTATTAAGAATACTCTTAGGTTCTTAGTGGTATTCTTATTTATTGTGTTACATGAAACAGAATGGTTTAAATTGTAATGCATTGTAAAGTCGCGTATTTTGGCGTACGTCCTTGTTTGTCAGAAATTTTCTGACATACCGATCATTTCACGGTATTCCATCTTTAGATAAGGGATCATTATGAGTACCTGTTCAAAAGTTGTCATATTCATTAATTCCCGGTGGCATTTAATAATTTTAGACGATATCAAGGTGTTGAAAAATTGGCAGAAAAGTATTAGTAGGTAATTACAATATTGAGTAATTTTGCTTTTACGTTGCTGTCAGTGGTCATTTCTGTGGCTACACATTCGGTCAATATGTGTTAAATATAAACCGTGCCATAATATTTTTGAGATATCTTATGCCAAAACATAGAAAATGGTTATTAACGCGCTTACTCTATATTTCCATATATTTCATTTTTTTTCCTGTAGTTGTCAAAGAAATGGATAATTTTATCCCGTCAGTAGGTATGAGCCTTCTTAATAATACCGCTTGCGATGCTTACATGACCGAAATATTGAATTCAATACCTGCGATTGTTGCAACGGGGAAGTGTACGCGTTTCAATGGGGAAAGTCTTCTCAATAATTCTCCTCCGTTCTTGTTAAACATTTTGATTCAATGCGAGGATAAAACGTGGAGAGAATTTCACCAGGGATCCATCCATCCGTATTGAATGTACCTTGCATTCTGATGAAATCTGCATTTTTTATGAATGACTTGAAATGCAGATTTCCATACGGCGACTCTATTTCCCAAAGCGCAAATTACATGTCGAAATGTTGCACTGCCTTTTTTGTTTTTTGTTGTTTTTTCGCCAGGTAAAATGAAAAATGTCTTAGAGTTCTTGAGACTCGGTTTGAGCGGTTTAAAATTTTCTCCAGCTTTTCATCTAATAATTTAATTTATGAAGTAAACTCCAATGAGATATTTATATCGTACTCCCCTGTGAATTAAGACGTGTTTGTCGTTGCATTAATTTTCGCCAGGTAAAATGAAAAATGTCTTACCGTTCTTGAGATTCGGTTTGAGCGGTTTAAAATTTTCTCCAGCTATTCATCTAATAATTTAATTTATGAAGTAAACTCCAATGAGATATTTATATCGTACTCCCCTGTGAATTAAGACGTGTTTGTCGTAGCATTAATTTTCGCCAGGTAAAATGAAAAATGTCTTACCGTTCTTGAGATTCGATTTGAGCGGTTTAAAATTTTCTCCAGCTTTTCACGTAATAATTTCACTTATGAAGTAAACTCCAAAGAGATATTTATATCGAACTCCCCTGTGAATTAAGACGTGTTTGTCGTTGCATTAATTTATGCGGAACGCATCATTGAGATATTTCATTGCCGAGTTGTTTTGATATTCTGCATATTCTTCGCCGAATACGATAATTAGATTGTTAATAAGGGCTTAGGGAAATTTTTAATTCGGCTGTAATCGGCTGCATAAATTCAGGAGATATTAGGATGGAATTATGGCCGGATCTCATTAAATGGTATTTTTGAAAGGGTTCGACGACAGCAGTACTCACGTTTAATTAAAAGCGTAACAGCTGTTATAACGCGGATGCTGCCTTCGATTTACATGTAAGTAATTACTACTTAGGTGTATAACACGTGTATCTTCTTTTAATTATGTGACCGGAGGGTAATTTACACGTCGGTGAAACATGTTACCGGTGTATTATTATACATACACCGGTAAGCAGTATACTAATACTAATGATATGTAAATTAAATGCAGCTACCACGTTAGAGGGGATCGTGCGTGTTAGGAATTTACCGTACACTGCACATCCTGTTAAAAATCACACTCCACCTCCGTATAAAAACGCAAACGAGCCCATGGGAATTCTCAATGGTTCCCATAAGCACTTACGGCTTCCTGTGGGATTTTTTAACAAAAGGAAATCGAACCTTTTTTTTTTAAATACAGAGGTCTTCCAACTATACGGTCTCCTTATAAAATGAATCGCGAAAAAATTCAGCCTTTTGATTAACGAAGGCCTAATGAATACTTTGTTTTTTTTTTTAATTAAAATTTTATTCTATATTTTATGTGCCATCGTATAAAAGTGTGGCCGATCGAAAGCTGATTCGGTTTAATGAAATTTTATACGCCGGGCATTATTCATGAGTTTTATTCGATTCTTCTTGTAAGATGTGACGTAAAGTATGGAATTCTGCAATGGACGCATTTTTTTTTTTCGTATCAGCAAACGTTGTTTATTTGATCGAGGATTGAAATGAAATGTATGACCCAGAGCGTGGTCGGGAATATATACATTCCGATCGTGATTTAATCTTACTCGGGTTGATCAAAATTGATGCTATTTACTTTCAGGAGATTCCAATCGCCGTCTTCGCACCGTGTTTTCGTTCGATAGAATTCAATATCAATTGAATTTTTATAAAAAAAAGAAAGAAAGAAAAAATTGTCGTCGGGTCGGAATAATTTCCTCATTCGGGGAATCGCAGTTTCATTGATTTTCCATTGGCCTGAATAAAATTTGTCAATTTGACGAATGTTGTTCCTACATAGATACAGGACACCAAACTTGCGGTATCAATGAAACCTAGTTGGTTTAATCTGATTAAATGATAATTAGGTGCAATAACGTTTCATCGATCCGGCGAGATCTAATTTTAATCGAAATTCATTGAAAATAGATGAATGGGAATTGATTCGATTTCACCGTCAATTTCGTTAGGGGGAATTCATTTTATTCCGATGAATGGCATTCGTGAAGAATTGAAAATAAGGTTTGCTTATTGGGAAAGTATTCTTCACGAGGTTACGAGAAGTATCGAAAAAAGTGTCGACAGGGGAGTTCGATATAAGTACTTGACCCCTTATTTTTTCTTCCAACATCGATATTTTCATTATCTTTCCTATACTTTTATTGATTAGGACTGAAATGTGGTGTACATTTCTGGCAATAACATTTAATGCGAAAAGCTATTAACGATACTTAAATACTGTATTGTCGGAAAGAGTTGAAGAAATGATTTTAGGTCTTCGTATAAAACGTATTACGAGTGTGAGCATTAAAAATGGGGAAAAAAAAGAAAAAGAAAAATTGGACACAGATTTGGTATGTCCATTGGCAATTTAAAGTTTTCGTCAACTTCGAGAAAGGATAAATTATTGATGCATTACATCTTATGCTTGCGAAAGGGAAATTTGCAAAATGATCACACGTTGAACCAAATCTTATGACAATAATACAGTCTTTGATTACCGACTGTATTTCTTGATTGCCAAAATTAACAACACAAGAGTCAATTGTTTCCCGCGCAAGTGCCAAATATGATTATATAATTATCAGGAATATTGCTCAAACGAAATCGAAGTGTATAGCAATGCATATTAATTTATCTCACAAGCGCTTCGAAAGACGCCGTGCACATTTTATTAAAAAAAAAAAATCCTTTCTAAGTGACGCGAAAAAACGATTATTGCGATTAACGATGCTCAGTACCGTTTGCGCGAAAAACGTACTTGGCGGAAACTCTGCCGAGTGTCATGACCAAAGATCTGACTATCCATTTTGACATTCCCCTTCGGTAATTGAAATTTTTTCATCGCTGGAACATTCGCAACCAACCACGTCACTCAACTGAAACTATCTCGTCCCTGAAGATCCTAATAGAATAGACTTCCATATAAGTTCTTACAAACTGCCAAAGATATTGCGGCTATTGTTATCACATAACGCGATTCTTCATATAACGCGGCCAAATGACAAAACATATGCGCGTCATACGAGAAAAATTCTCGTACATCACGATTTCCTATAACGCGGATTCATGTTGCGCGTAATGTATCCTCTGAATACGGAGCCCTTTCGACATACGGACGAAATTCATCAAACCGTGCAGGCAATATTGGACCAAACGTCGGACGCCTCTAGAAGCCAAATAGTGTTAACCGCATTCTACGGGAGTCTACAGTAACTCCAAAATAACCTGTGACATCTCGCCTCGTTAAAGACACAAAAAAAATGCATTTTCATCCTTAACCCTTTGCGGACTACCGCCGCATATATGCTTCCGACGTTTGGTCCAATATTGCCTGCACGTATTCAGGAATTTCGCCCGTATGTCAAAAGAGCTCCGTCCGCAAAGGATTAAAAGAACCGATAATACATTCGCTCCCCAGCAAGTGATCCCTATAACAATGGAGGATCTTAATCCAATTCGACCCTGAAGATCTCCACGAAAGCTGCATATTCTAGGAGTACTCCGATAACCTCGTATAAACAAATTGAATTATTCGTCGGAATGACTTAACGGGCATTACGTCCGGTAATAACGAAGTGATGAATTCGTGTTTTTGGTGAGAGAGAAAAAAGAAAAGAATTGTATATACGTATATAAAGAGAGATATATAAGGAAGTAAGAGCACGACCCCGAAGAGGCGCCATGTCGTCGGCCTCGTGTCGGGTCCGCCGGCGACGGTGCAAGTTCATAGGGAGCTGGCTCACCCAGGGCCAATTCGCCAGCTGGCTCGCGCCCGTCCTCGGGGACGAGCACAAGGCCTACTGCGCCCTCTGCGAGAAGGTCTTCTCCGTCGCCCACGGCGGACTGCACGACGTGCGCGCCCACTGGAAGGGCAAACGCCACATCGGGCTGCAGGCCAGCGCCCGGGCGCGCCGCCGCCCCGCGCCATTGGTCGAGCCGGTCACGTGTGCGACCACGTGCGAGGCCACGTGCGAGGCCACGTGCGCGACCACGTGCGCGCTCCTCAGGATGGACGCGCCATCTAACCGGGTCAACGAGCAGGTAACGCTTTTCTCCACTCTCACTTTCGTATTTCTTATCAATTTCTCTGCACCGGGAAGAGAGAGAAGAAGAAAAAAGAGTAAATTCGACTCATTCTCTGAGTTAATATGGCGATAGATTTACGATGCAGTCAAACGGACTCTTTTTGTGGGGCTGTAAATGGAAATTTAGGCGAATCGACTTTGTTTTTGTACGAAACATTAGAAATGAGGGGACCCACCA
This sequence comes from Orussus abietinus, assembly GCF_000612105.2. Lineage (NCBI taxonomy): Eukaryota > Metazoa > Arthropoda > Insecta > Hymenoptera > Orussidae > Orussus > Orussus abietinus. The sequence continues at coordinate 231,069 of NW_019394292.1, read as the reverse complement.
CTTGGAATCGGTGAACGGACTCTATAGAGAATTGTTTATCTTGTAATTTAGTCCGGTTACCACTTCGTGTTAATCACGTTTTGGAGTCGAATCAACTCGTCCGTACAGTTCATTCAACTGGATAATGAGTCGGTGCAACTCATTATAAATTGGACCGACTCTCTTCTCTTCTTTTCACCTATACTTCTCGAGGAGAATTTACTCTTTTATTTCTCGATGTAGCTTTAACCTGTTCCGATTGTGTGGCTGTTGATGTGTCGAGATCGCTAGTAATTATTTCACTCAAATGCACTCGAATGGATTGAGGGCAACGTTTATGCGAAATTACGGCGATTTATTGATTCGACGAAATAGATTTCCTGCATCAGATGTCCAATTGTACAGAGATCGGTAATCGAGGTCCGGGGATATGGAATGAAGTTAGGTAGAATGCGTCGGGTGGTGTTTGAGGTTAGGATGAGTGGGTGTGTGGCCGAGGTGGCAAAGGGAGAGCTTCTTTTTTTTTTTTCCTTCGCTCTTCCTGGCGGCTGAGAGACAAGGATAAGGTAAGCAACTGCAGAGCGGGAAGATGAGTTGATTGAACCGCGTCGAGGTGTTGGGATAGGTCGGGGCAATATTTACGAGCGAAAGTGCACGTGGTGTATGGATGCGGCCTTGGCCCCGGGTTTGACGCTTCGCCGAACCCTGGGTCAAGATCTCCGTAGAAGATGTCTCGAAGACCCCTTTTATCTATATGTAGATATAACTCCCGGGTGATGACGTTAATCCTCTGTAACGCCACGTGACTTTTAACCGAGGGGTTACTCGCACAGAGGAAATAAAAAAAAACAGTGTACTTCACCGAACATATTAGGTGCAAGGGAAAGTTCTGTCGTTTCTTTCTAAAGAAGTGTACGTGTTCAAAATGGACAAAACTTTCCCTTACGTCTAATATATTTCTTTGCATAGTACCAAATATATATATATTGTAAATAAGTACATGTCAAAGTGACAAGCAATTTTCAGGGAATTCGCAGTAAATGTAAGTTTCATAGCCGGGAGCGATCATATATTATTAATGTATATCATATTTACGAAGATCTCGATAAGAAACGTGAAATGATCATCTCACTAAAAGTACCGCCCTACAATGATACTACGTAAGAAGTAATTGATAAGCTTCTGAAGTCGAAACGTTGCTATTTATCCGACTGAAATACTGAGTTTTGCAGCAACGGTGGCCTTCATGTACATTTATACATGTATATGTATGTATTTGGCGCAAGACTCTACTTAGTTTCATGATAATCAACTTTTTTACCGCGCGGGCGGTAATTAATTCGCATAAAATCCAATTTGATTCGGCTTAATTTCATTTGACTTGCAGATCGACGAATGAACCCTGTAATCAAAGTACGCGAGTCGATCCGGTTAATTAGAATAAAATGCGCCCAGGTAACGAAAATCTAGCTCGGTCGAACAAATTCGTATTTTATTAATTAACCGGCTCTACTTGCACCCTTCAATTACTCGGTTTTGGACGGCAGCCGCGGTTAAGTAAATCCGAGTCGATATGTCGGTCCAAGTGAAATTTTGATAAGGATTAGACGGTCCTCCAATCGAGCAGCACTTTATTAACGAACTCCGGGAAGGGAGATTAAGATTCGTTATTAAGATCCTAGGAAGATGAGACGTATCTCCGCCGAAATTCCGAGGACCGACTCCCCGCCGTAGTAGCGTAATTGTTTATAAATATTTAACGTCACCTCAACGCCGCCGAACCCCTTCCTAACGCTTTCCTCCTCGATTAACACATATTCGGGAATCTTAACGAGGAAGCACTCACCTTTATTTGCCCCACGATATGCCGTTTAATTATTGTTTCTCGATGTGAGCGGCAGGCCGAGGGCAAATCCAGCTTTGATTGTTCCCCTTAAGCACAGAGTACACCGGGAGCGTGTAAACGATATGAGTACCGCCCTTCTAAGGAATACATGAGGAATGGCTCTGTGAGGGAAAAAATGGCTAAAGAGAGGAGAAGATGCTAAGATTTAATCCAGGGTCTCGTACGGAGTCTTGCAGACTCTTTTCGGCCGTGATACGTTCACCTTGGTCCGGCCGAACGAGAGTCGTAGTGCCCTACTTTACCGGCCGCCCCCTCCCGAGGGGACGCGCGGACCTCCTAGCGAAGGTACTTCATTTCTTTTTCTTTTTCTTTTTTTTCTCCACTTGTCTTTTAGGAGTCCATGGCCCTTCGGGCACGGAAGGATACAGAGATGCTCTAAATCGCTAAAACCTAGGCCGGACGAGAGAGCCGAAGGGCCTCTCCACGTGCCACCCAACTCCCCCCCCCCCTCCGTGCAACTCCACTTTTCCACTATTGCAGATCCGCTAATCGCGACATGGATATATTTATGGATATCTGGGATCGCGCGGGAGATTCGCTTATGAGATCTGCGTCCGGATATTTGTCCCCATTGCGCCGGAAATATGCACGGTGTCTGTCTATGCGTGTGTGTCTGCGTGGCTGTCTCTATGTGTGTTGCGTGCGCGCGTGTGCCGCTCTGATAAAGGGAGCCGCGATAGAGTGGCACGGCTTTTTAGACCGCTCCCTGTGTCCGGATTAATGGCGCCCTCCTGCATTTTCGGAAAGCTCACCGAGTCCTGCACTTTTTTTGTCAACCCCGCACCCTAGGCCCCGTTGGATGTTGCGCGGATAGAGATGCGGAAAGGCCGCGTCTCGTTGCCACCGGGTGGTGGGTGGTGGGTGGTGGGGCGGAATGGAGGTCGTCACGATTTTCGAAATGGAAAGGACGAGACGGAGGATCATGTGAGGGATTATTTTTTGGATGCCTAGGGAGGACCTTTGGACGAGTTTAACGTTGAGGTGGATTATTATCTTCTTTTAGAGGGCGTCTCGATTTTCTAAGCGAAAAGGAAATTGACAAACCCACCCCGTTTTAAAATCTCAATTTCGAGATAGAAATTTCTACCGTCAAGTTTTTCGGGCGACATTTGTGCATATTAAGGAATCGCAAATTTATCGGCGTATTATTTTCAGTAAATCATTTTTTTACAATTGAATTACCGGCAGATTAAAAAACCCACCCCATTCTAAAATCTCACCTTCGAGATAGAAATTTCGACCGTCAACTTTTTCGGGCGACATTTGTGCATATTAAGGAATCGCAAATTTATCGGCGTATTATTTTCAGTAAATCATTTTTTTACCCTTGAATTACCGGCAGATTAAAAAACCCACCCCATTCTAAAATCTCACCTTCGAGATAGAAATTTCGACCGTCAACTTTTTCGGGCGACATTTGTGCATATTAAGGAATCGCAAATTTATCGGTGTATTATTTTCAGTAAATCATCCTTTTACCCTTGAATTACCGGCAGATTAAAAAACCCACCCCATTCTAAAATCTCACCTTCGAGATAGAAATTTCTACCGTCACGTTTCTGCATATTAAGAAATCGCAAATTTGCCGATTTCCCGGGGGAGCCGACAGTTGACCTTTCACACCGTCTCGAGACCGCGAGAGTCCGTCTATGCAAAATCACCGAGAGACGTTGACGGATGAAATTGATGACCTCCTTTCGCGGCCGATTGCGAGTCGTTTCCGAGAAAATGACGCATCATCGGCGGTGGGAATTGCGCGTTGTGCTATCGCGAGGTCGTTCCTCGCAAAGAGGTGACTGAAAGATTCCCCGGCGATTTAAATAGCCCGCCTCGAGGGGGGTGACGGAAGAGCGATCAGCTGATCGCCGGCTGACGACCACTTACTGACAGGTCTTCAACTTCCGCGTGTCGAGGCGAGATTACCGATTGTCTGGGTGATATCTCTTGATATCCAGCCTCGAATAGCCCTCTATCGAGAGTTGAATGATCCTTCCACGCAAGGGGCACATATACATTAATCAATAGATAACGTGTATAAAAAAAGAATTAACTATTTAACTCGCGCAGTTGTGATGTACATGTGAGATGCATTGGGCTAAATTAATATAGAACGCAAATGGGTAATATTGTTAGAATGTGAATATTGGAGTATTGTACATGTGAGATGCGTTGGTGTGCCCCTGCCACGCAAGGGGCACACATGCATTAATCAATAGATAACGTATATAAAAAAAAAGAATTAACTATTTAACTCGCGCAGTTGTGATGTACATGTGAGATGCATTGGGCTAAACTAATATAGAACGCAAATGGGTAATATTGTTAGAATGCGAATATTGCGGAATGACCCTATTTAGAAGTAAATATTACATGGATTGTTTTTTAGTACTGTGTAATTACATTAGGATGTAGCTATTTAAACTGTTTCGTGGAAATCACGCGATTGGCTTGATGACGCTCGATTTGAAGAAACTCGGCTTTTAAGGATGAACACGCACAGAAAGAGCGTCGTTTAGTTAATTTAGCGGTGAAAGGAGCAACTTCGGATAGGGAGGAAATGCGAAACCAATTAAGGGAGGCAGTTTTCAATTACTCATAAGAAATTCCCTTCTGAGGGTCTTTTTTCGGACAGATTCGGACAAACCCTCTTCTTTGGTCGAATATTTAGAAAATTTGACCAAAGAAGAGAGTTCCTTCAGATTCTGCATACCCTAATTATCAATATGAAGAATGTGTCTCTAAGGATTGCAAAAATCACATCTGCCCGTAATATTCACACGTTTTCTAACATTATTTAAGTTCTGGATAGTCATAACTTGTACATTATAGAGGTTTTCATTCTCGACGACCCTTAGTCCCACACCCTGGGAACGAAGAGTTAATCAACTCTCTCGAGTTCTTGAAACACAATGGTCTCAGCATATCTGGGTTATTCTCGGTATTATCTGTCTCAAAAATATCACTAGGTTGGGTCGAGCCAAGTGTAGGAGGTTAAGTTAATGAGACATGATCTTGCAGAATACCATGGGGACATATTGTTAAAACAATATCCGCGTGTGCCTTAAAACTAGAGCATTTGAAAGAGTCCAACTGTTCTGTTAAGTGGTCCACTGCTCATAGGGACAGCCTTAGCTCGGTCTCATAGTACTTAGTACTTAGGCGACAATGACGCCTTCTCGCGAGTAATCCCTGAACTAGTCGCCCCTGTACCTCCGATCACTTTGCCTTTGTTCCTTTAGGAACATTCCCTTTTCCCAGGTACTCCGTAAAGCCGTACCTCCAAACCATTTTATTACCGGAGCAAACGTACACGCATTACATCCATACGACTAAGAAGTAACGTTTCCGGCACCTCCACCCCTGCAGTATGCATCATCCGTTCCAAGATGGCGTAAACAGCGCCAGTCGCGGCCTCCATAAACCCTGCAACATCTCAAGAATTTGATTAAAGGAAGGGAAACGAATATCCATACAATACGTCAATGATATTAAAGAAACGACACGCGAGGTACCACTACACCTTGCAGTCTCGTCCGTGCACGGTTCTCCGAAGTCGGCGATTTTGAGTCGGGGAACAAAGGAGGCTTTGTGGGGCCGGGCGTGGAGCCTAGGTCGGTCCTTTCGGAAAATAAACGAGAACCTCCTGCTCGGCGGCGGCGGGGAATCGCGAAACGGCTTCGGCCGGTCCTTCCCGCGTCCTCGGGTTCCGAGAAGCATCGCCGATGCAGTTCCTGCCGGCTCGAAAAGTGCAACCTCCCCCCGCGACCGCCTCCCCTCCGGCCCGGCGCACCCCCGCCGCCCCGTGGAACGAAAAAGCGAGCCGGGCAAAAAGTCCGCCCCCTCGCCCCCCCCGGTCGACCCGCGCCCAATAAGAAAGCCGCCGCGCCGAGGCTTCGCTCTCTCGACGGATTTTTTTGCGCTTCCTTTTATGCCCCTCGAGTATTATTGATTTTTACGAATTCTTCAACGAGCGCGGCCTTTGCGACCGAACGGACCGGCGGCGACTTCCCCTCTCCGCCCGCCGCGCCCCCCCCCACTCGGCCCCGACCCTCGCGCCGCGCGGCGCCTCGACCGCCGCTTTCGATTCCCCCTCCACGGGCCGCCGGAGACTCGCCCCTCTCTCTCCCACCCACGCCCGCATCCGAGGTGCGAGAGAGACGCAGCGAGGACAGGGCGCGCGAGGAGCAGGCGGTATCTTGGGACCTTCTCCCCCGCTTCGACCCTCGCGCAGGAATGAGGCGGCCGCGCGGGGTGGAGGAAATGAAATGAGAAAGATCGGATTATAGGGATGAGTGGGGGTCTCGTCGGCGCTCCCACTTAATGTTGCGGGTGAATGCTATTCTCTCTTTCGCACTTGCTCTGACGGAGGGGGTGGAACGGAGACGGCGGAGCTTCAGGTGGCAGGGGGAGGCTGGCGGGCTTTTCGGGGATCCTTACCCTGCGAGCTGGGATCGCGCGAGGTCGGATAAAAGACATTTGGCAGGTGTGGTAGTTTTCGGGCTTTTTTAGTTTTTTCTTCTTCTTTTTTTTTTTCTCTCTTTTTTTCGAAAAAGATGGTATTTTCAGAATCGGGGGTGGACGTTTTGGGGTGTCGCGCGTGTTGATCTAATGCTTTTTCCTCGGTCGTGAGAAACTTCTAAACGGGGAGTTATTAAAATTTAATTTTTTATAAATTAATTAATAAGTTATTAAAAATTAAGTTTTTTCCGAAGATTGGGAAAATTCATTTTACGCCGTTCTCGCGAGCTTCTTTTATTCCATTCAAATGAAATGAAAAATCGAAAAAAAAAGAAAACGTCAAAAATATCAATTAGGAGGTGCCCGTGACTTCGAAGATTCGTTGTTGTGCAATTGGCATTCGACGGGAGGAACGGAGCAAAGTTTTGTCCGTTATCGATGAGACTCGGTTCGTAAAAATTCCACACTCGTCGGCCCCCTAAGCTTAGCGCGAGAGTCATAATGCTAGAGCTGATAAACCTTATCGCGGGTTTGGATTCCCCGGACTTCCAAAAACACATCCTCGACCGAAGCCTCTTTCGGGTCGGTTCTCGAATTCACGTGGGAGATGCTCTGCATTTCCCACGTGCAAGAGAGATCTCTCTCTTTTCATCCCCTCTGCCCAGTTTCCCGCGGGGACCGAATACGACAGCCCTATATACCACCTACTGCAATGAATTGAACGCACGTGTTAGTAAATCCGAAAAATAACATATAATTTCGTAAAGCATAATTAGAAGTGCTGATAAGAAATTCCCCTTACTCCAATTATATAGTAGATATGTTAAATGCGACGATAAGACTCAGTGAAATAGCAAGGCCGTCTTTGCCATTTATGCAGAAAAGTTGGGCAAAAGGATTCTTATCCATAACCTTTGTTTAGTTTTCTAACGTTTATCATAATTTACCGTCGTTAAGTACACGCGGTAAGGACCCTTGCGAATGTACGTGGCGGTTTATCGGTAATATAACAAATTGTTTGCGGTGCAAAGTGATCGTAAAGTCCAAGAGGGAAGATCGTTTTTTATCGGAGGCCTGCCTCATTCGGTTCCCCCACCTGGCCGGCCGGGAGACTATATCTGTCCTTTTCTCACTCGTCGAATCAACGCGTTAGATAGAGACGCCCTTCTTTCTACCGTATACGGGAGAGGCTGGAGGTCTCCTACCTGATCCGCCGTTTCGCCCCCCCACGGTCCTTGAATAAGGCAGTATAAATCCGTGACGATAATCGCTAATTAATCCTGAAAAAGAATATCTAACGCGCAAACTTGAATCCGAATTGTAGTTTCTAAACTGGAGTAGTTTAAAGTTGACTTATCACGAGACAGGCGTAGTCATCGAGCTATCAACTTAAACCATTGTAGTTTTGAAACTACGGTCATGTATATCTTGTTCGTGAGGTCTGGGACCCTTTGTACTTGTAAAGCAAGTCGGAAAGCAGCCAAAAAGTGAGTGACTCTCTTCAAGGGCACCCTTTTCTACAGCGGTCCAGCATGTCGGATCGAGAGAGATCATATCGCAAAAAGGGGTAAAGGGAAATCAAAAACCCAGACTTTGAATTTTATTAGAGTAATCGTTACAACGTACAAGTCATTCTAAATGACGCAATGTATCTATAGAACCGTTCGAAAAGCAGCCAAAAAGTAAGTCTCTTCAAGAGCAGACTTTCCTAAAGCGGCCCTGCATATCGGATCAACAGAGGTCAATTAAGAACGGAGACGGTGAGGTTTCTTCAATTTTTATTTCGAATTAGCTACACGTCATTCAGGTCGTACACGTTTCAAGCGAACCTAAGACTAACTCCGAGTATCCCTCTCGACGCTGATCTCTGGTTCGCCCTTTCAGCGGGATCACCCGACCGCCAGGTTACCACATTGGAGGTCCCCTCCGCGCGCACTGGGAGCCTCGTGGAATCCTTCCCGCCCCTCGTGGCGCGCGCGAGTGGGGCCAAGTCGCTCGGCTCTTCCCGTATATACTAACAATAAGTGTATCGGCTCGCGCTCCCTCCCCTACCTCGCCGCTCAGCGGCCCCACGGGTTAACCCGTAATCGAGCGATCCTACGACTCCATAACCCGACGGCGCCTTCAATTGAAAACCTCAAAATTGGGACCTTAATTAATAATTATTTATTTTGTTTATCGATACGCCGTTCGTCTTAAAATATGTATCGAGAATGGGCATCGACTGACTACATAACCAGGCACCGCCATCAATTGAAAATGTCAAAATTGGGACCTTAATTAATAATTATTTATTTTCTTTATCGATACGCCGTTCGTCTTAAAATATGTATCGAAAATGGGCATTAACCCGTAATCGAGCGATCCTACGACTCCATAACCCGGCGCCGCCTTCAATTGAAAACCTCAAAATTGGGACCTTAATTAATAATTATTTATTTTGTATATCGATTCGTCGTTCGTCTTAAAATACGTATCGAAAATGGGCATCGACTGACTACATAACCAGGCACCGCCTTCAATTGAAAACATCAAAACTGAGACCTTAATTAATAATTACGTATCTCGTTTATCGATTCGAGGTTCGTCTTGAAACATATACCGAAAATGGGCATGTGTCGAGACGTTGACTGGACCTTGTTATTAGTCATGGATGTACCACTTTTGGGCGATTAACGTCCACGTATAGTACCGCATGCATATGATTGAGAATGACGTAATTGGGCCCTTAATTAGGCGTTTCATTTACCGATGTGATATTAATCTTGAGATGTGTCCTGGAAATAGGGAGGGGTAAGGGGATGTGTTGAGACTCGACGTTATTATCAGAGATATACCACTTTAGGAGGATTAACAACCACGTACATGGATCGCATAAATGTACGCAGACTTGAATGGAAAATGACAATAGTAAGTCCTTGATTAATTAATCCATTTACCGAGGTGATATCAATCTCGAAACGTACGGAGACGTTGAGACCAAGTACCTGGAATTATTGTTAGCCGTGGGTGTATCGCTTTGGACGATTACATTTGCTGATTTGGTATTAATCCTGAAATATGTATCGACAATAGGGATACGGGGTTCGAACTCGGCATTGTTACTCAGGAACGATTTTCAACATTATTGTACGATCAATGGCGACGTACAGTATCAAATATTCATGATATACAAGTTCTGAGTGAAAAATAACGCGAGTTTTTATTCGCCGGCGGAAGATGGCGTGATTCATGCATATGCGACGAAGGATTCGATAATTGGGTCATTTTAAAAGTTCGGGGGTGTGGATTGGGACCTGCGCGCCGAATGTAGGTTAGGTTAGGTTAGGTTAGGTTAGGTTAGGTGCGATGCTTTAAGGAGCTACGAGAACTCGGAGTCGGGGAGAGGAGGAGCATGAACTTGATTTATTCTAGCTTTTAATGGCCGGTGGAGGCTTCCCAAAGGTTGTACGAGGTCTAAGTCGATAGTCAGGGATTAAATCTCCTTTCTCGGCGTACTCTCCGATAGAGCGATTGTGCAGCGCGCTGATATGACGGGGGAGGAATTCCGTTAGAAAAATGCGAGACTCTGAAATACGATTTCCTAGCTCCCTCCCCCCCCCCCCCGTTCCTTCGCTTTCATTTCAGCAGAAATAAACTGACGTTACTCCCCTCGCGCGCCATTCCGCGCCCCACCCAGAGGAATGAGAGACTCGCGTCGTCTCTCTCGCCCTCGTCGTGCCTCCAAGAGGGAGGGCAAAGGAGAGAAAGAGAAACAGAGAAAGAGAGAGAGAGGCCGACTCATCCCGAGCACGTTAAGTATATCAGTCTCTGGTCCCCCTCCACCCCCTCGCCTCGCGATGACTACACGAGTAACCGGTAATCAAATGACTCGACGACTGCCTTACTATCCGTCGCTTTCCATCCCCGTTTTTAATCCATCTTCCGAAGCGCATCAATAGCCTCGCCGTTTTCGATCCAGCCTCCGCCCGGTCGAGCCTCCTCCTCCATAAAACAGTTAACCCTCCGAAAGGGAAAAAAAAAAAGGAGGAATAACCCCCGAGAAATACGATTTCCTCGCCCGACTCCTCAATATTCATCTCCGCTCCGTCTCCCCTCCGCCGCATTCGTTTCCCCCACCCCGCGGCCCGAGAGACCCGTCCCGTCTCTCTCCCACCCGCTGCGTAGATGCGCGCGCGACGGAGACCGCGGACCTCTCTGCGCGGGGAGCGGCGCGGCGGTTTCCGAGCTCCCCTCCCCCTCCGCTGCCCCGCGCCGTCCATCCGGCGAGAGTCGGCGCGGTGGGGACGCTCTCCCCTCTCCTCCTCCCTCCAGTCGCTCTGCCCCCCACCATCGCTCGGTCGTCTCTCCCCACCCCGACCCCTTCCTTCCTCCGTCTCTCTCTCTCGCTCGCTCGTTCTTAACGTCAAACCACTTAGGGCCGCGGACCTCGGCAGTCAGTCGATCTTTCATCCGGCGTTCCGGCGTTTTCCACCTGATCGGCGCTCTCTCGCTACGAGTGCGGCTTTCCTCGCGCGCCATCTTGCCTGGGCCGGCGGCGAGGAGGAGGAGGCGTGTGTCGCGGTCGCGTGTCGCGTGTGTGTCTCTCCCTCGATCCGTCGCGTCGGGCGTGCACGTCGCGTGGGCCCGCGCGCTCGCTCGCAGTCCGTCTCCCTCTCTCTCTCTCTCTCTCTCTCTCTCTCTCTTTCTCTTTCTCTCTCTCTCACTCTATCTATATATCTATCTCTCTCGCTCGCGCCGGACCGAGCCTCGGCCACAGCCTTCTAGATCCTCGGCTAGACTCGCGGCGCGCGCTCGCTGCTCGGCGCGGCCGCGTGTGTGCTCTCCGGCGCGCCACCTTGCGACGCGCTACGCGACCGCGCCAAGGGACGGCCCGCAGGGATTAGGCGACGCGGCCTCCCCAGGACGGACTACTGCGCATACACGGACGCGCAGCCACCCGCGCGCGGGATAACAGGCACGGCGCGGCGAACGACGAGTGAGTAGACCCGACCTCTCCTAGAGTAAGACCGCGGGAGGCACGGCGCCGTGTTGACTTCGAGGGCGCGCAGAGTGAGGTTAGGGTCGGCCGCGCGGTCGAGGGTGCTCCGAGTACCGCGGTGTGTCGGGAAGTGAAGCCTACCAGGAGGCGAATTCCTAGAAGTGGCGCCCTACCGAACGTACTGGAAGGTATTGTTTGATGTTTTTAGGCCAGTTGAGGTTAGGTCGAGTGGAGTGCCGCGCTTCGGGCGTCGATCTGGGACTCTGGGGCAGTGTCTTTGTTGGACTCGCTTCGAAATCGCCGAGCATTTAAGGTATTACGATCTTGTGGGGGCTCTTTCGCGAATCGAGGCCGTTTTAATATTTACTGCTTTGTAGAGAATCATGCAGCTGGGTGGTTGGGATGTTCTCGGGTTAGGTTGGGATATCGGGCCGTGCCCTGGGAGGTGGGAAGGGCCGACCGCGTGACCTAACCTCAACGGCAGGGCGTTATACCTGATCCCACGTGAATTTATTCTAGGTCATGTTAGGGTCTACGGTCTACATCGGAATCTATCTGTATCTAGACTCTGATGTAGATATCATAAATTGATAAGTAAATAATATACATGATTTGAGGTATTCAGTCGTTTAATGTGAGGTTCCTGATTTTTTTTCGGCATATGAGACCGCTAATTTCAACGTTACGTTGAAGAATTCACTTCCGATGTTATTTGGTAGGATTTCAAGTTAGGTCATGAGAAGGTAGTTACATAATCTCAACGGCGAGGTGTAACACCTGACCGTGCATTCATTTATCCTAGGTTATGTCAGACACCGGAGTCGGTAACATTGGAGTTCGGGTTAGGATGGGATTTCGGTGTGAAATATCTTCGTCGGCCAGGAAGTAGTAATGAATTTCAGGCATCGGGTCGAATTTGCAGATTTTTATTTTTTTTCAATAAATTTAACGGCTCGTCTCCCCTACTTTATCTTTATTAAAATAAAATGGGGGTTTTAACGCCTTTTCAAATTAAGGTGGGCTCGTGTACTAACCTCGACGCAGAATATGATACCTGATTCCACGGGAATTTATTTCAGGTTATGTCGGATATCGAAATAATATCGGTAATATCGAACGTTCCCGGGGAACAGTGTCGAATTAGATATATCGTTAAATCTAGGTGGGAATTAAAATATCGTTTAATCGTCAACCCCGTGCCTTCTTCGAGGTTTTCCTAATAAGAAATGCCAGTCGTATTTAAATCACCTGCGTAGGAGGTTTGAGGTAAGGAGGAGTAAATATTACATCATGCAAGGTCGCTTAAACGCAACTGGGTAAATACTCCAGAACGTGCAACGCCGGTTGCCGTGTAACGAGCTTTATTTTGATATTGTTAACGTGCTTTTTTTTTCCGCAAATAATCGGCAGATAGGTTAGGTTTACCCGTCGAGTCCCTCGCGACTTCGGACACGCCTTAGACGCTATATATATATATATGTGTGTGTGTATATATACACCTGTTTCGGGGCGTAGGTGAGGTTAGGGTAAGGTCAGGTTAAATACCATCGATAACGGGCGAGTGCATTGACACCGGGCCTTATTTTAAAATGAGTGCGCAATGCCTGCTAATTATTCATTGTTGAATTCATGTGCGTTCACGTGCGGAATCCGGAAGCTCCGCGAATCGAGCCAAGAGTAGCCAACGTGGAGAAATGAAAATATAATCGGTTAATTACTGATTACGACGGTAGTCCTTCCTGATACGGCGATTATTATCCCCGGATTAATTGCCTAGTGGGCGGGGTGAATTTGAAATTATTCTATGGTTATTTAGAAAAGGATATCGGGGGACCTCGATTTTCTTTCGAGGGTTCTTGAAATAATTAAGGTGTCATGAAAGCCTCATATATATAAGTCTAAATATTTATATAATATTTTTTCGTACTCAGTGCACCGAATAATTTGAAACTAACGCGTTATTACCGAAGTCCTAATATCGCCAAATTTCATTTTTTGAAAAGAGATTTCTTATTCATTCTGGACAAGTACCAAAAAAGTTTTTTTTTTTTTTTGGAGACGTTAAGCTTCGTGAGTTTTAAGACCTTCATTAGGACCTCCGTAATCGCCGGTTAGTTTGAAATTATTCGGAGAATCCAATTTGGAGGAAAATTTTATAAATATTGTGACGTTTCGATATACATAGAATGATCCTTTCATATCGATTTAAATCGAAAATTTTGGCTTAGGTTAGGTTAGATGTCTATGAGCTTTTTGAGTAGATGATGAGTCCTCGCTTACGAGGGAACGCGAAATAATTCTTAATTATTCGTTGATAAATTCTTGCACACGTAAACGCGGAATCCGGGAGCACCGAACCGTCCGAGTGGAGATAACGATAGTGTAATTAATTGGCCGACCGATTACCGTTAATTACCTACGCTGGTTACTTCGTCAATTGTCCGGGGAGTTGAGTCGAATGGAGTAAAAATGCTTGATCTTTGCTCCTCTCGGAGGAGAGGGAAATTAATCGACCGAGGGGGGGCCTCATGAAAGGAGTAGAGCATTTCGGAGCGTAGGTTAGGTTAGGGTAAGGTCAGGTTAAGTGGCGTCACCGACGGCTGACGGCCGGATGGGTGGACGCGCCGAGGACGCTCTCCGGCCCTCTCGGCTCCGCGACCTAACCTCAACTGCGCGCGCCGGTACGTTGACACCGGCGAGCGCTATACTCGGGGGTATGGCGATGCCTCCTGGTTATTTCATTCCCGACTCTGTGTACCCGAAATCCCAGAAGGGGGAACGGATCAACGCACGTAGGTTATTTCCCGTTCCGTTATTAAGGCGATATGAAAGGGCGGTACTTATATATATATATGTATAAAGCGTGAAAGTATTCATAAAACTTTTTCTCCAAACTGCCACGAATCGTCGGTAAGTTTAACGCGCGATAATAGAGACCCTAAGTGAGAACGCGATGCTCATGAAATTAAATTGTTTATTTATTTATTTATTTATTTATTTTTTTCATACCAAAATGTGTGTCCTCGGTTTTATTAGGGTACGTACAAGACTTTCGTTTGAACGATGAAATTTCACGAGCGTTCTTCCTCGGGGCCTCCGTTAACACGTGATGAAGTTTAAATTTATTCCGTGCATAGAGTTTGGAGAAAGGCTTTATGAATGTTTGGACCTTTTGTTATGTGTATTTCACACTTTCGTATTATTACCCGTTCCGTTATTAAGGCGATATGAAAGGGCCGTACTGTGTATATATATATGCCCTAAATGAGAACGCGATGCTCATGAAATTACATTTTTTTTTTTTTTCATACCAAAATGTGTGTCCTCGGTTTTCAATTTATTCCGTGTATAGAGTTTGGAGAAAGGCTTTATGAATATTTGGACTTTTTTTTATGTGTATATCACACTTTCGTATCACCTTAAGGTATTAGGAAAGGGTCGTTCTGTGTATATATATATATATGTGAGACGTGAAAATGTTTCTAAAACTGGAGATAATTATTCCCCCGGTTTGTAAATGCACCTGTTTAACGCGGAGCCTGTATTTCCGCGATACGCGAATAATATCTAATCTGCGGATCGGTCTTTGCGAAAAGTGACGAGATAACGGGCGAAATCTCGCAAGGCGAATGCACACTTAGCGAGAAATTGCACATCCTCCTTGCTCGAGTCTCGATCAGCCGTCGAGTTTTCCCAATGTCCGGATCCCACATATTTCTCTAATCAGCTTTTTAAAAGGGTTCCCCCTCCCCCTAAATCCGGAGAAACGGGAACGAATCTGGCACACCGTAGACGAGGACGCGCTATGAACTCGGCTCGTCTTAGTTTTGAGAAATTTTCCCTCGCGCGAAAGTTGGAGGTTAGGGTAATAACTGTTTTAAATATTGAAAAAATCCATTCAATTTCGGTATATATAAGGTTGCAGTAGAATTGTACATTTAACCTCCTAAATCTGAATTAGCGTACGTTTATGGGAAATATCTAAGTGGACGAAATAATTTGATGACGTCGCGTTAAAACTCCGTGAAAAATTGCCGGGGAAAATTAATACACATATGTGGCAAATTTATGAGACATTTTATACATATCCAAATATCTTATAAAATTAGTATTCCGTGTCTGGATAAAACCTCCGACGGGTGTATTATAAAATGAATATTTTTGTTTATTTTTTTATTCGCATTTATTAGTTTACGGCCGAGTTAAGTGGCGCGGCTCGCGGTCAACGTTCGGATGGGTGACCCCGCGGTTCCTCGGCGCGGCAGTAGTTCCCTCTCTCTTTCTCCCCCCTCTACCCCTATCGCTCGGTCCTTGTCCTTCGGGACGGGGACGAGATGCGACGATTTACTTTCTAACCCGAGTCTCGCGCACTTCTCCTCGCGCGTCCCTTGCCGGGGAAGGAGCATTAGTCGGGAGCCGCGAGTGGGACATTATGCGGGTCAAAGTACAGTTTCTAACCTCTCGGGCTCGGGTGCGCGCGCACCTAATTGGGGGGAAATTTCCCCGCGGCCGAGGCGGGCTTTTCGAATCGGGCGCGAGAGAGATCCCGCACCGGCGCGCGGATAATAAATCCCGGTGTCGTGAAAAAGACGTTAAGATATAAAATGGTCATTCTATGTATACACACACATACACACACCAAAAAGTGAAAACATTTATAAAACTTATCTCTAAACTGGGTGCACCGAATTGTCTTAAACTTTAACACGTGTGGTTATGGAGGCTCTAAGGAAGAACGCGCTGCTCGTGAAATTTCATTTTTACAAAAATCACATTACAAAATGAAAAAAAAAAACAAGGTATCTTTTTCGGTTCCTCTCCGAGATAAGTACATGTTTTTCGGAAAAAAGAAATTTCACGAGCAGCGCGCTATTCCTTAGGGGATCCATAATCATGCGTTGAAGTTTCAGTTTGGAGAAAATTTTTATAAATGTGACTTTTTTTTGTGTATATATATATATATATCACCGTTTCGTAACACCTTAAAATAGAACCCGGGAGGAGAGCCCGTTTAGCCGGTGAGTGCGCGAGCCGCGATAACTCGGCTGAAAAAGCCCGGAACAGGAATTTTCGCCCCGTACGGATTGATTCTGAAATGGGTTTCACCTGTTAGAGGACTTTCCGCCCCTGATTGTTTCGCGCTTTCGGTCGCTAGAATATTTCTTTTTTTTTACTTTTTTCTTTTTTTAGCACCCGCGAGCTGCCACGCTCCGCGTCTGATTAACCTTCGTATGGGGACGACGCCTAATTCTGGATAATTATGGCTTATCGTTTCTTCCCGTTTTTTTTTTCTGTTGGTCTCTCTCTCTCTCTCCTTTTTTTTTCTTGAATATCCCGAACTTCAAATTCCTGTATTATATTTTCCCCTTTTATTTACTTGCTTTCCGCACGTTTCCATCCGGCGCGCTTTATCGTCACGCGTGCCCACTCGATGACTGATAAGCCTTTCGAAGGTTTTAAAACTTGACTGCCGGTCTAATTTCCCTCGGTCGCTTTATGCGTGGCTTTTGCATTTTAAACGGATTTGCGAACTAGGTACCTCGTGTTTGGGGATTAATAATTGATCGTACGATTTGTTACTACTGGGTTATTCGAGGACATTTCGATGGGACGTCTTGAGAGATTAAGAAATTAATCTGTTAATTTTATGCTTAATAGGCTTGTTCAATAAAACTGTCACGTAGTTGGCATTTGGTAAATGAAAAAAAAAAAAATATAGAAAATATTTACACGTTCCATCATCTTGCTATAACAAAGTCTCATTAGTAAATGTTCGCTTTAGGTATGCCTTTACTTTCTTTCTTTATTTTTTCCTCCTAAGGAAATGTCCAAAGCCACGATGTTTATCAGACATTGTATGGTAACTTCTTTAGACGCCCTGGTATCGTGTATAACGGTCGCAGTTTGTACCGAGAAAAAAAAAAGTAGTGAAATAGACCCAAGTCCCTACACGGGGTATGACAATTATAGAAAGAGAGTACAATTTGTAAAGTTATTTTCTACTTTCCGCAGTTGCACATATCACTTGTAGGGACTGGCGCCTATCTTGCAACTGTAGTGGTAACTTATATCGGTAATGTCTTTTCCTTTGTCTTCACTCAGTACCCCCAACAATCCATGGATATAATCGAAAACTTTCAGAACGCTGATTATACTGTCCTTCTCAATATCCCGAGTGCGCTGATATCAAGCTGGGGAGAAATCCTTGAAATGGAATTAAAAAAAAAAAGAAAAAAAGAAACGCGGGGGCCATATCGAGTACAATCGCAACATTGTTTCCAAAAGGTCGCGAGTTTATCCCTCGATATAGTTTATCGACCATAACGTTGCAGGATTCACGCTAGACTTTACATATACCCCAGATAGAAAATCAGTCGCGTTATTTTTTCTTTCTTTCTTTTTTTTTCCTGATTAAGGTAAGCCACGGTCGCGCGGATCGTCTTTGGGATGTTGCAAAGCAGGAAAGTACAAAATATTTCGGAGAAGGAGATTGAGAATAGTGAATTTTTTCATTTCTTCATGTTCTGGTTAAGCGACGGCCGCCCGGCCGCGGTTGGGATGGGAGACAACACGTGGTTGGGACAAAGGTCGTTCACAGTATATTATAGTTAGCACGAGACGTGCAATGACTTAGTACTTCCTGGCCTCGCGATTCGTCAAATTCTCGACGAGTTTACTTGCCCGTACCTACTCGTAAAGTGACGCCAGAATAAATAGACCTGGGGTTAAGTGACCCCGGGCCGGGGGCGAATTTAGACCGGGAGTCCTCGGAAGCGTTTAAAAAAAATAAGAAAAAAAAATGAAATACCCTCGGACCATGAAATAGTATAAGGAGACATAACGCCAATGGTCGATTCCACGGAAAGTGGCTCCAGAATCTCAGATTTTCCCTGATCCAACGATGCGAGCGCCACTTGCGGGAATTGAGGGAACTCCAATCTACGTAAGCAAAGTTATTTCCCACTGATTATCTGTTATTAATTTTGCAATTAAGGTGCGCAAAGCGATATTCCGCGGATGATGTACAGAATGTGATGTTTTTAACGCGACACGGACTAACGGAGGGTGATCTTGGAAATTGGAACATTCGTCGAGGAGGCGCTCTCGGCACTAGATTGGGGAAAAAATGAAACAGTATTTATAGAAAATAGTCAGCGAGCTCTTAGTCGGTAGCTTATCCCAGGAAATCGGCCGCAAAACGCGCGGCGGTTTAGACGAAACGTGCGCGGAAACCCATACGCGTGTTTTACCGTGTTCCCGGTAAATCCTTATGTGTATCGTTTCTTTTCCACGCCGAGAATTACCGTTTCGTTTTCCCCATAAAGAGCGAATGTCGGCTTCTTCGGGGAAAATCTCGCAAAGGGGGTTTGACTCCGGATTTCGAAGAAATGCCGGCTCTCCTTTGTCTTTCTTAACCTTGGTGGATTTTTACGTTTTTTCTTTTTCTTTTTTCAAAAAGGAGCAGTTTTGCATTTCCCCATTTACTTTGTTTAAAAATCATTAATTTCGTTTCCATCTTATTCCGTGCTCTTCTCTCTTCGCTTTCTCATCTTCTTTACACCTTTTTACTCAGTTCAAGGATAGAAGGAGAGTAAAAGACAATTAGACATTTCCCCTCACTTGCTTTATTTCCAAATTATTAACCTCGTTTCCATCTTATTCCGTTTTCTCTCTTCGCTTTCTCATCTTCTTTACACCTTTTTACTCAGTTCAAGGATAGAAGGAGAGTAAAAGACAATTAGACATTTCCCCTCACTTGCTTTATTTCCAAATTATAACCTCGTTTCCATCTTATTCCGCGGTCCTCTCTCTCTTCGCTTTCTTATCTCCTTCCCCTTCGTGATAAGCGGTTCTCGGTCGGCTTCCTGACGTCAGGGGGAGATGCGAATTCTAGCGAGGTCGTTCGCGCCCGACGTAACGACGTCGAGTGGAGGGCCGGGCGCGTCGAAAGTGCGCTTGACACGCGATTCGCGAGCCCTTATGCGACGATGTCCAGGCGGCAAGTGGAGAGATGCATCGAGCGGGGCGCGAGTGAAGCGCCCGGAAGCGGGACCGAAGCAGGAGTGAAGCAGGAGCCAATCGGAGAGCGAGACAGGCGAAGTGCGGCCAATCGGGGGCGGCCTCGTTCATCGGGCGCGGAACTCGAAAAGAGTCAATTTCGACCACGAGCCTCGCTCCTCTCCGGTCGAGGATCTTGTCGATTCCTCGGCCGACGAGGACTGATAACCCGAATGGTGACAAACTACGCGATAGTGGCCCGGTAAAAGGAGAGAGAAGTTTCAGCTTAGATGAATCCAAAGTCTATTTAGGAATTTGAAATTTCGCCTATTTTATATATATATATATTTTTTTTTTAACAGCGGCGGGGTAGTACATGGGAGGGCTTGAGCTTTGATATGAGCGTCTCGGAATTTGATATTTGGATTTATTAAGGTGATATTAAAGTGTGATATGTATACATGAGAAACGGTGAAAATATTTATGAAACTTTTCTCCANGCGGCGGGGTAGTACATGGGAGGGCTTGAGCTTTGAAACGAGTGTCTCGGAATTTGATATTTGGATTTATTAAGTGTGATATACATACATGAGAAACGGTGAAAATATTTATGAAACTTTTCTCCATACCATTCAGCTTAGATGAATCCAAAGTCTATTTATGAATTTGAAATTTCGCCTATTTTATTTTTAATTTTTTTTTTAACAGCGGCGGGGTAGTACATGGGAGGGCTTGAGCTTTGAAACGAGTGTCTCGGAATTTGATATTTGGATTTATTAAGGTGATATTAAAGTGTGATATGTATACATGAGAAACGGTGAAAATATTTATGAAACTTTTCTCCATACCGGGTACGCCGAATAGTGTGAATGTTTAACACGTGATTATGGAGGCCCGGAGGAATAACGTTCGTGGGATTTGTTTTGGCGAGAACGAAAATTTTGTAATTCATGTCGGGCAAGAACCAAGAAGGATTTTTCTCTTTTTTTTTTTTTTTTTTTTTTTTTTTTTTTTTTAATTAAATCTTTTAACTGGTAAAACTGATGTATGTGCAATTTAGAATGATGTCTCGTGACGTGCGCATTTTTATAGTGGAGTTTCTTTTCCCTCTTGGAATGTCAATTTTTCAATACCAAAGTTATACGAATTCGAAAGGTTGAAATTATCCCGAGTACTTAGAATGGCACGGTAGATACGTAATTTCATGAATTTATGACGTGGTACCCGGTACCTTGCGAATCGTAGCTTCGAAAAGGCGTTTTTGAGATTCCGACGAGCCTCGGTTCGGGATAACCGAAGTTTCTAAATTTAAAACTGGGTCTGCCTATGTATTTCGGGAAAATGTCATCCTGAGTTTGGGGTGTTGCAATCTTCAAGGTTGTTTTTCGAGTACTCCTTGGTATAGGGAAATTCACTTTGCTACGCACTTTAAATAGAATACGCCTTGCAGCGCAATCGGGTACCGATTCATTTCGAAGTTGATAAAGAAAAGGACACAACCTAAGTCCTCCCAGTCCTGATAGTCTCTTCTCGTGAATCTTATTATTCGTACCGAATTTAAAATGATAAACCGTAATTAAGTTCTAAACGATTAGAGGGACCAGTTTTATCCTTCTCGGCCAACATCTCCGATATCCGTCGATGGCAAACGAGTATAATATAATATCAAGGGGAGGAAAACAAATAAATGAAAGCCCTTACCGCCGAGAAACACAAGACTTCGGGCAGTTTAAAGCGTTATGCAAATCGGCGATACCTTATTTCCATAAATATGCGTGTATATATCGAGTTCCCATCGAACGCTCGAAAGACTTGAAAGGGACTTTTGCGCGGTGGTGTTCCCGCGAAAGGAAGTGTTTTTCTTTCGTTTTTCTCCTCTCCTTCCCCCCCCTATTTTTTTCTTTTTTTTTTTTCGAAAAAGGAAGGAAAGGCGATTCCCCTCGCGAGCCGGATCTTGATTATGTTGAACCTGTTCCTTTGAGATCAAATATGACGCCAAGTGGCATTGAATCCCTGGGATGAAATTGCATGAACCCCAGGCCAACCTTTTAAGAGACTCATTCGCCAAGTCGATGGACGTAATTCCGCAAATTCGTCGGGTTTAAAGCAATTCTCCTTTCGATTGTTACCACCCCCCCCCTGGCTATGTCTAGGGGTTTTATTCCACTTTGACGGAAACGAGGTTTTAATCTGCCATTTTTCTACCCTATACGGCAAAGGATGTTACCACGTGACCTGGGAAATGGCATTACCTTTTCAATAATGTCGAACAACTACCCTGGCTTACTTGGCGAATTTCTATACGGCTTTGTTGTTCCCCCATAACTTGGGAATGTTCTTAAAATATTAAGGTCTCCTTATTCGTACCTTATTTCCGGCGGCGAAAGACGGCCTTTTTTTATCGGTGGCCCTTAAACGGCTAGAAGCGTTTTTCTTTTTTTTTTTTTAACTATGATAAAGAGGTGCGAATACGAGAATGAGTATGTAAGGTACTGTTCCATTGCATTATGGAATCTGGATCGTTGATTTCTTTCTTACGCTTGGATAAGTTAACGGTAGGGAAATGTTTCTTCGTTAAAGAAGAATGATTAATTCAACTACCCCTTTGCCCTGAATGAAAGAAATGAGTAAATTGACCTCCAACAATGTGGGTAAAAAAAGAATCGATTCTAATTCAAGTCTAAATTTAAACAACTCCCTTATCGAGTGCGGCATATTTAACTCGGAAAATCAGTCGAATTTCCTCTCTATTTTTTGTCAGTACGTTTGATAAACAACTTGAGCATCATTTAGTACTTGTATCGTGACAATCGAAGGGGCATACTTTCTCATTCGATATACGTAGAAGACAAAGACGTGGGGCAAGTATCGCGAGGAGGCGAATAATTTCGCAAATGACGTACCGCGAGTAAGTAGAAGAGTACCGAGTGTCCTCGGTATTAAATACTCGCTCATTGTCCGGCGTACATTGGCGGTATGTAATCTCTCGTGTCTCTTATTATACATACATTATACATGTTCTGGGTGTCCAGTGACATTTGCATAACGGTGAATAAGCCCGACTCCTTGTGAGAAACTCGGCTCGTAAGTTGAACCCTTTTTCATGCGGAATCGTTTTTTACTCTGCCTTCTCCCATATTTCTTCCCTTTCACAGTTCAGCGTAGATTTCATTCCTAAGGGATTCAAAAAGCGTACATTTAATTCCTCCCCCCCTGCAAACACATTAAACGTTCATCGTGAACGTTTATAATCATATCAATAAAAATCAAATCAATAAAAAAAATAAAATAAAATATAATCGAATCAATAAAAGAAATAAAATAAAATATATAAATCAGGGAATGAAAATTCTCCCGACTGGAGGAAAGGGTTTTTATAATTTTTCTCATCTTTTTTTCCCCTCTAATTTCGACCTTTGCAAATGATTAATGTCTCACTCCGAGATGTTACGCAAGCGAAAAAACGAGGAATTATTGCTGCTTAGTTGGGTTGACAAGAGATGATTGATGGTCCTTTCGAGATGTATACGGAAGCTGGGAATTTGTTGAAAACTTCGGATCCGATCTTATGAGATCTTTTTTTTTTTTACGGTTTTTGGAAAAATATATGTCGAAGTCTTGTTTATGGACTCGGTGCGCTCTTCTCTTATTTTTATTGGCGGACAGACGTAATGCTGGAAAAATGGAGTATTGTGCTGAATTCTTTATCCTGATAGTGTATCGGGGATGGAGGTGCTCTTTTAAGGGAGGCTCAGAGAGAATCCGTGGAAATGTTTTCGCACAAAAGTATGAATTTTAATAAGCGACGCAGGGCTCTCCGGTTACCAGAGAGAATACGGATGTGTCCTCATCTTCAATAGTTCGTATTTCAAGGTGATATATATAAACATTTTCACGAGGACTCGTTTAAAAGCGGAAAATTATGCTTTCGGAAAAGCGTGGAAACCGCGGGCCCAAAAAAGTATTTCTTACTAGTCGCGGCGGATTTTTCTATGCCGCACGTGCGAGCGGCTGAAAGCGTCGTTAGACTTCAATAATTCAGAATTTCACGTAAACAAATTCTAACGACCCGGGCCGAAATTCGTATGGATGTTAAAGGGCGGCTTTTTTTATCAAAACTATAAGAATCATAACTTGAAAAACATTTGCGTAACGTTTATATGACATTTTCTATGCAGCGCGGCTGCGCGGTTGGAGACGGCGTATTTCAAAAATTCATATCTTGTCATAAACAAGCTTTACCGACTCGCACCAAAATTCGTTTTGAGGGTAAAAGTCGTTTCTCTCTTAACTCTAAGAATCACGGTTCCCAATCTCATTTAGTTATTTATAGATTTATTAATAAAAAGCATTTTCTACGCTTGCGCGTCCGCGCGCTTTCATGCGCCATACTTGAAAAATTCATATTAATTTGCAATCTAACCCTGACGACTTTCTCCAAAATTCACTTAGAGATTAAAAATCGAGGCTTTCTAAAACTCTGATAATAACCGCTTTTAACCTCATTTTGCATAATATTTATAAAAAGCATCCTCTACGCTTGCGCGCTTTCGTACGCCATACTTGAAAAATTCATATCTCGGGGTAAACTAACCGCAGGGACTCGCGGCTGGGCTCATTCAACGGCCTAAAATCGGGATCTTTTTGGAAGCCGCAAGAACGGTCGCTTCGAAAAATGTTTATACGAAGTCGGAGCCCATTTCTCGTGGCGGCGCGCTGCTGAAAGCGTCGTTACGCTCGCGCGCTTGTCCACGGCGAGCACGCTCCGGTGAGTTTTTACGTTTCCCCTCTTTATGCTTGTCTCTTTCCTCGGTACTTCCATCTCTTTTCTGGCGCACATAATAAATCACGTCGCCTTATTCCCTTCGTAGTCGGGGACCGAAAACGCGGAGGTGCGCGCGCACCGCTTCTTCCCAGATCGGGAGAGACAGTAGAGAGAGAAGAGAGAGAGAGAGAGAGAGAGGTCCTTTGTGAATTTTTCGCGATAGTCCTCCGGCTCCTTTTATTGGGAAAAGCCTTATTGTAAGTCGACACCTAGCCAGGAAAAGAGGACGAAGAAAAGGGACGAAGGGGAATGCACTGCCTCGATTATTATTACGCGGTCGACCGGGCAGATTGTCTTTTTTTTTCTCTCTTTCTTCTTTTTTTTTTTTAACCGTGCTCCTCGTTATAACGAGCTACTCTCATTTCCGCGATCTTCATATGATATATCGGTACAAAAAGTTTCCACCTTTCGTACAATGAGTTACGTTGATGTCACTCGTATGATGATTTAAATTAGCATGTGGTGTTTGCGAAAAGTTTCACCGTGTCGCGGATTTTATGACGCTTTTTTCTTTTTTCTTTTTTTCTTTAAATCTGTCGCTGTGAAATTAAAAGACTCGAGTGTTGAATTTGTTTACGAGGATGTAGCGGAAAGTTGCGATGCATAGATTTATGGATTTATTACGGTTCATTTGTCGGTGGAATTAATTGCGTGGTCGGGTTGGCAGTTCTCTTTTTTTAACGGGGTCTCTAGGTATAATAAAGTACTTTTAGTGTGCGATATTTCAATGCGATACTAAGTGAATTCTTTTGATTTATATAGTCGAAGAAATGATATGCTACGGTTGGGCTTTTTGCATGAAATAATGTTTCTCGATTCAATTGCTTGGGTAGGTGATAAATGTTGGTCACGTTGCGATACTGGGCGGAACCGTTTTATATCGAGCATAAGTACAGAAAGGGGCATGTTCTTTAATCTCGAAACTGTAAATTCGAACTAACTCTCTATTTAATTCCCGGCAATTTGCTTTCTGAGCACGTTAATCTCTTCGGGTTCAATGACCTGTTCCACTGACCAGCTTACTCGCCTTAGAAGAGTATTTTTCTTAGAATTATACGAATATTAATCGACCGGCCCGAATCGATATTCGAATATGCAGGAAACATACATCAAAATCTAAAATCTAACGTATCTAATTATTATACACGTATTTTTCTTTGAATTATACGACCGAATATTAATCGATCGGCTCGAATCGAAATTCCAATATGCAGGAAATATACATAAAAATTACGGAAATACATCAAAATCTAAAATCTAACGTATCTAATTATTATACACGTATTTTTCTTTGAATTATACGACCGAATATTAATCGACCGGCTCGAATCGAAATTCCAATATGCAGGAAATATACATAAAAATCTAAAATCTAACGTGTCGAATTATTATACACGTATGTATTAATTGCAAGTATCTTTAAACCAAAATCGAGTCATCGTCGCTTTACATTATCCTAAGCAATACTTATTAATCTTTAATTTGCATAATTTTGTATTTTTGGACCTCGTGATTTTTCATCGGTGAGAAGTATAATGATTGAAAATATATACCGTCTAGAGTATTCGTAGAATTCATACACTTTCCCTACGTGAAGTTGTAAAATTACAAATTTTACGTCTTGACGGTAAATTAATCCCCATTGATTATAAATCTTTAATAAATGTATAATTTTGTAACGTCGCGTTAGGACTGCGTGGAATTGTGCGGGGAAAAATTCGGGCGTACGCCTATGTACTACATGTACATATGTTATAAAATTCGTATACAATGTATGCAACAAAGTCTTGTCAAATTGCAATGTTTCTCTTGAATCGTACGGAGACTTAGGGATTATTCCTAATAATTGGGATTTTATGCCTCGCGTTGCACATCCAGTACGCTCGATGTATGACCTTTCTTTCGAAGATGTAACGAGACTTGAAGGAATGGTTGCAGCTGTTAAATTTCCCGGAAAAATCCTTTCTCGACATTCTGCTTAAGCAGTTGCGGCTATGTACCCTGTACACATGTGTACATGTACGCGTATATAAAATCGATAGGCTGAGAGACCTCGGTCAATGACCTGTTGCTCCCTATATGTACTTCCACATAACGTTGTAACATATTTATATACAAGTCGCCGAGCTTTGAGGACATTACCTGTCTCTCTTTATTAGCTTTACGACACATTGGGCCCGAAAGGGTTAATTACCTGTATTAACTCGGGCGCGTGCAGGGAAACGTAATACATGGAAACTATCATTTACATCTCGAGTACACAACTATGCATATTTATTTCTATATGTGCCCATAATTATGAAAGTGGTCATATATTTTTTGTTTCGAAATTACATTGAATTAATTTCGTTTGAAATAATATGGCGTGAAATAACTGATAAACTAATTTTTTTTTTTTAATTTTGACTTAGACCACTTTCATAATTATGGGCACATATATATATATATATATACACATTCTATTTACATTGCACGTAACTATTCGACGAATGCGAGATTTAACGATGTAATTGCAGGATGTCTGAATTGAGTGCATCATCTCGAACGTCTCGGTCTGCCTACACTGTCAAAACTGTTTATGAATGTCGTACTATTCAAATAGACAATGTTGCATTGAAATTGCAAATTCCATACGGTGAGAAGGATTTACGAGGATTTCTTGCGAATCGAGGCTACGATGTCGATAAGTCGATCTCTCGATCCTTTCAAACGATCCCAGTAATATCGAACGTGTATGTATATACATGTATGTATATATTAGTCTCGATTATACGAATGGTTTTAATAATGCCCCGAGACGTCTTGGTTAAACTCGTTAAATATTTCCCCCTTGCCATCTCGAAGGCCAGTTAAATTGTTTAACGTCGACCTTTTGACAATACGTGTACGATCTATTATTCAACAATGTACTCTCTCTCTCTCTCTCTCTCACGTACGTAACTCTCGATTGTACGACTGATAACGTCACGTACGTCGATACGACTAAGCATTTTTAGAACGAGATCTATTATCATTTCTTATGCCCCCGTGTTCGTATGTACTGTTAAAAAGAACCGTCGTAAGTACATGAAATTTTAATTTCGAACTATTGCGCAGACACGGTGTAATAAATTCATGACATACCCGTAGATACGCCTTATGTTTTTATGGAACTGATCTAATGCATACTTTTAATTTTATTTACGGGAATTACGTTGTTTGTATATATATTTCTTATTTTATTTGGGGGAATTTCCATGATTCTTTGCATTTAATTTTATTTACGAGAATTACATTGTTTGTATATATACTTCTTATTTTATTTGGGGGAATTTCCATGATTCTTTGGGGCTCGAGCCCTAGATAATGATTTCCTTATCACGTCGTAAGTACATGAAATATTAATTTCGAACTATTGCGCAGACACGGTGTAATAAATTCATGACATACCCGTAGATACGCCTTATGTTTTTATGGAACTGATCTAATGCATACTTTTAATTTTATTTACGGGAATTACGTTGTTTGTATATATATTTCTTATTTTATTTGGGGGAATTTTCTATGATTCTTTGGAGCGCGAGCCCTAGATAATGATTTCCTTATCACGTCTATGGATAGCTCGTATGTTAAGGACGGATCGTTCGGATATGATGGGAAAGATAGGCGGGATTTATTGTCGGTGTTGTCATAATTTCCATAAACCGGACAACCTCGAGTGCGTATCTCGTCGCGGTTCGGCGGTCCTAGAATTTATAGTGGGTGCACACCTATGTACTAATGTACAGGGATTCGTTTATTCGGGCGTAATGGCGCCTCGGTGGGATTGGTCGGAAAAGCAGAGCGCGAAGAGCATTCCATTTCCCCGGGGATCATATCTCGAGGTAATTTTCCCTGTTACCCCGGAATGAATTTAAGATATCTTACGATATTTGGAGTATTTATCAGTCGCCGTCTTAAATTTTTCCGGGACCTCCTATGTGCACGGCGTAAATCGTTTCGTACATTTTTCTTTCGACGTTACTTAGTTAAATTCCTTATCGGATAGCGGACGATGATAAGAATTTGTCGCTCGTCGGAAAGCATCTCTCTGACATCGATTTTTCTCCTCCGGAACCAAGATGGACTCGAGATTTGATTTTTTATAAAAATAAAAATTGTAGAGACGAATTTAAAAGGAATGAAATTTCATGCGGTCCTTTATCAGCGTCTCCGTATATGTGTAACAAGGGTTCAAACGATTCGGAAAAAACTTTTTTAGACGATTGAGCCCTCGGATGCTACTTTTATATCACCTTAATACCGGATAATCGAAGAACGTGGCAGAGTTTCACGCCAAGTACACTTAAATTGGGTGTTTGAAACTTGGTAAAAATGTTCATTAAATTGATATCTCTCGTTTTCCTTTTCACCTCTAATTGAAAATAATCCATACATCGAATTATACCTGAAAACACATGAATTACCTGGATAATCAACCTACTGCGACAAAGTTTCACGCCAAGTACACTTAAACCGGGCGTTTGAAAATTGATAAAAACGTTCATTAAATTGATATCTCTCGTTTTCCTCTTCACCTCTAATTGTAAAAAATCCATACATCGAATTACACCTGAAAACACATAAATAACCCGGATAATCAACAACCGCGGCAGAGGTTCACGCCAAGTACGTCCAACCAGGCGTTTGAAAATTGATAAAAACGTTCATTAAATTGATATCTCTCGTTTTCCTTTTCACCTCTAATTGAAAATAATCCATATATCGAATTACACCTGAAAACACATGAATTACCCGGATAATGAACCTATCGCGGCAGAGGTTCACGCCAAGTACACCCAACCGGGGTGTTTGAAAATTGATAAAAACGTTCATTAAATTGATATCTCTCATTTTCCTTGTCACCTCTAATTGAAAATAATCCATACATCGAATTACACCTGAAAACACATGAATTACCCGGATAATGAACCTATCGCGGCAGAGGTTCACGCCAAGTACACCCAACCGGGGTGTTTGAAAATGGCTGAAATGGTGATTTATAAATGTTCAGTAACCCGTTAGCTCCTCGCAAATCTCGAGACCGATCTCCTTCGCCCCTTTAGCCTGCACATCGCGACAAATGTCCTTATCTCCCGGCTCGAACAATCGGGGCAACAATTCTAATTCGCCCGTTCCTTTATTCTTTACTTTTTTTTTTCTGGGGGCAGTGAGGGGGAGACTCTCGTTTCCCTCCTTCCTCTCTGCATTGTATGTCGCCGAAGGAATTACGGGCGGAATTATCGCGCCGATTTTCCGGGGCCCCGGAGCCCGTTAATCGCGCGGAGTTGCCGAGGAACGAGAGAAAGAGAGAGAGAGAGAGAGAGGAAGAGAGAGATCCCTTTTCCGAGGTTCTCAGCGAGTTCGTCGCTTTCTCACGCGCCCCGTTCGTGTAACACACGTATATGTACCCCCGTAGGTAAATAAATACCTCCACGCGAACGTATATGTATCCGCGCCTTGAGTTATGGCGCCGTTCGGTGCTCGTAAAGAAATTCCCATTTTTTTTTTCCTTTTTTTTTTCCCGCCGAGCTAATCGCTCCTTCGCGTAAATATCGACGCGTTTTATCGAAAAGACTCCGCCGTGATTTTCTGGGGTAACGCGCGCGCGCAAGAGAGAGAGAGAGAGGAGAGGAAGGCATAAGGAACGAGACGGCGATAATTTAGTAAACTTTCCGGCTTTACGGCGCACTCGACACCTCGTGTTACACACGGCTTGCTTCTTGGCGATTCGAACGGACTTTAAGCTGCACTCGGGAATGGAAAATTGGTGCGGGTGGAGGGACCGCGGAAAGTCGATTAAAAAATGTACCATTAAGGGTGATATCTAGGGAAACGTTAGAAATGTCTCGTTACGTTGCTCGGTCGATGTTACCTCGGGTTAGAAAATCGGAATAACGATCGAGAATTGAATTCCCATAAAAAAAAATTGGCTGTTCTACGTTATCCTACCAAAGACGGCAGATATACTTTTATTCGAATACTTTTGTAATAATAAGAGCGAACGGTTATTTTTCTATTTTCTTTCTTTTTTTTTTTTTTTAAGTCAACGGAGGAAGGAAATGAGATTCTTTGCAGGGGTGGAATCGCTTGACGTTTCTCGAGGTATAAAAAACTGTGAAGATTGAATATTGAACCGACTTCGCGGTAGTGAGGGTTTTCATTAATCTTAGAAATAACTCGGTCGATTGAAAAATATTTCTCATCGGCTGTTACGGGAGCAGATTTCAAGGGTCCCCTACCGAAAACTCCTTATCGCGATTTTATAATCAGAACTTCTGCCAGAAGGGAATCACCTGCGCCGTTCGATTAATTCCCGCGAGGTAGCGCCCTAAATGGGATTCTTAAAAGATGGAATCCCATTCATCCGGCGAATCCGTAGGAAGGGTCGAGGAAGATTCTTTTTTTCTTTTTTTTTTTTTTCTGGAAAAATTGGAAATACCCCATTCATTCCCGGGTCTGGTCCTTAAATCCGATTCGAGGTCCTGGAGGATCCGTTCGCAAATTCGAATTAGATCTGGATCGAGCGCCTTCGGGGGGGGAAAAAAGGAGCCGGGTCCATCAGTCATTTTAATCGCTGAGAAAGTCCTTTTTAAGCCCGGAAGGACATCCGTCACCCCCTTCGTCCCGGTTCCGCTTCCCGTATATCCCGGGGAATTTAAATTCCCAGCAATCCTTCCCAGTGCCGAGTCCTAACCATTACTCATTTTAGTTGAAAGAGATTTTTCTGGTAAACAGGGAAACCCCGAGGGGAGGGGGCAATTCCGCGTTCGCTGTACCCTAATTTCCTCAAGCCTCTCGAGTTTTCCCCTCCTGCGGGGGGGAATTTTTCTTTCCCCTTTTCTTCAAACCCCCTGCGAAGTATTCCGAAATATTCCCTTTCGATATACCGGCACTTTTTAATTCGATGGTAATTATTCCATGGTTATCAGTGTATTGCCAGTTGTAACGGTTATCACCGTTAACCAGGTTCCCTGGAGGATAAACTCCCGGCTTCGATTCGAGGGATGAATTCCCTGAGGTCTAATTTGAAACTTAAATTCTACGGTACTCCTACCGCTGCGGGAAAATCGGGAGATATTCCAGGTTGAGGGAAATTCCCTTTGGCCGGCAAAGAAAAGTCCGGCTTTCCCCCGGTTTCTACTTTCTTCCGGGCTCGAGTTTACGATTTAAATTCGGACCGTTCCGTTCCTGAGGAAATCCTCGCCACCGCGTCCGGCCAGATCGCGGGGAAACTTCCCCGAGGAAGGTGGAAAACGTGTCGGTCCATAGCCGCCGTTCCCCCGTCTTAATTTACCTTTCGCGTTTCTACTTTAAACTTCGAATTTTGATTAAACTCCCAACTCGCGCTTCGCGGGAGGGAAATTTGAATCGCCACTCCCTCTAATCACGGGGAAACTTCTTCCTGACCTCGAAAGCGGCAAGGCCGGCTCGTAGTTCCGCGTTTTATCAGTCCCCGTTCCGTTTTCATTAAAACGCCCCGAGACGAACCGCGAAGAACCCGCGAACAGCTGATCTGCGCGTACCCAGAGGCAGGAACTGCGTACGCCCGCCTTAAACCCGGTTTGGTGGACAATGTGTGCATCCAATCAAAAAAAGTCTCCAACAAAAGTTATCCTCTGTCATGTTGGTCACATCTTTTGTAGAGGACATTTCCTCGTGGCATGCACGGTTATTGCGTGATATTGCATTTAGCGACCACCCACTTTCGTTAAAACGCCGGGAGATGATCGGCACCTCTCGAGAGGATGTGACCACGCACGGCCACCGTGAATCCGGTTTCTTGGACGAACTGTGCATCTTATCGGAAAAAACCTCCAATAAAAGTTGTTCTCACTCCCATTCGTCAGATCATTCGTAGAGGACGTTTTTTCGTGGCACGTGCGGTTATTGCGAAATGTTGCATTTAGCGACCACCCACTTTCGTTAAAACGCCGGGAGATGAGAGGCCGTGACCGTGCACGACAACCATGTATCCGGTTTCTTGGGCGAACTGTGCATCTTATCGTAAAAAAGCCTCTAACAAAAGTTGTTCTCCTTACCCTTCGCGGGATTTTTCATATAGGACTTTTTCTCGTAGCACGCTCGGTTACTACAAAATGTTACATTTAGCAACGGCCCGCGAGCATCGTCAGAGGCGAACCGCACGGAATGCGATTCCAACCCCTTCTACAGCTTCTTCATCTTTTGTTAGTTCTCGGTGGAAGCAGTCGATTAAACCTGCAAATTAATATTTCCTCTGTTATTCGTTCTTTGTTTTAACGTGGATCCTGTTTAATAATGGCTTATGGGGCGCTTAGAGAGGGCGGTCGTTCAATTTAAAACCAGGAACTGTTGGAAATGTGAGAAACGGCGTTTAATTAGACTCGTAACGAGGATATGATTGCATTGCGACGATAGTTTATGCAGGCATCGATTTGGTCGGTTCGTTCGCCGTGCCTTGGGCGGAAGTCCCGCAAATTCGGGTTCAAAACAATCCGAATCCGATATTCCGCTGCCAACAGCTGTTAATCTGCGCGTCAGAACGCGGAATTTGTAGGTGGAATTCCGCTCGGAAATTATCCCGATTAGATGTTCCTTTTATCGGCCTGATTGCGCCAGATATGTGTCGAAATGTGAACACGTTCACTAAACGTGTTAATACATTCGCATAATTAACAAAAACACAATGCTCTCGGTATTCCGGGGATATTTTCTTTTTCGTCCTCCCTCTTATCATTTTACATAATTAATATAATTTCATCCGGTGAAATTCGACCCACTTTCGTTAAATTTAATTAAACATTTATAATCCTAGGAATATTTTAAAGGTCGATTAGGAGCTATTGATTGTCTGGTTTCTTGATATTTCTCATTGCAAATTCTTACCCATATCTAATGAGAAAGTACGAGTATACGCAAAATACTTGAAATTGCATTAGTTAGTTGTTTTCATTAAACAATTGGAGGAAGATTGAAGAGGGGGGCCGATCTAAAGTTAGGTGGCCGTGATATGTATGAAAGAATGAGAGAAATCATTCAAGTAACGAGTCGTATTGCGCGTATATATCCCGATTGAACATCATCTATAAATAAGATCTACACATTCAGTGCGTATGTGCGTTTACGCATGACTCAATCGGATTACACTCGGTCGAAGCACCTGATAAACTCGAGATAATGACTACAACAGATCGGATTCGGCCTCGCATTCCCAGAAATGCTTATTTTATTTATAGTCCCATTTATTATTGGGCTAGAAGGAAATTACGCTGGAGAAAAAAAAGTGAAATTCATCATTTAGCCATTACTAAATCATCTCGGACAGACATTTCACAAAGTAATCGAACGTAGTAATTTTTTTTCTGAATTGTTAGAAAAATGACTGCTGACTAGGTATGAAGTGAGCCCATCTTTCCAATTAAACATGAAGTAACAAACGATAGTCCTAACTCACCGAGTCAATTTACTCACTAATCATCCCAGGCAGCTCGTTATGCAATAATATAAATTTAATATTCTTTCTAATTACCGGAAAAATTATGATAGGTTCCGTATGAAGTAAATCGATCTTGAGCGCGAATTGCGGGTCGAATGGTGTAATCGATGAGTTCATTACTTAACCCCTTAACGCATAGATTTTTTGAAAAAATAACCGGCCAAAAAAATCCATTTTTTTTATGTAACAAAAAACACAAGAACATTGTCTTGGCAAAAAAATAAAATTCTCGATTATATTCGAGGGTGAAAAATTATAGTAGCATAAAATACAACGCCGTTCGAATTATCTCGAGCGCACAAGTTAAGGGGTTAATTAAATAATAAAAAAAATAATAAAAAGTGGGAAAGAAAATTGTCGAGAGGGTAAGAGGTTCTCGGTACGAAGTAAATCGATATTTCCAATTGATCGTGCGTTGAGGAATGGCAAGCCTAATCGAGGGAGGCGTCGCAAAAAGCCATGTCGCATAATTTCCAAAAAGTTGCGGTCTAATCTAACGCTTTCTAATTGGACTATGGGCAAATGAACGGCATGTCCGATCGCACTTATTTCCCATTGAAAATCCTATGCGTCGCGGGACAGGGCGTTTTGAAAGGCCTCTTTCGAATATCACGTGCGTCGAGTAGCGCAATTATAAAAACAAAAACACGTTCGTTAGTACTATCCCCGGCGAGGTCTGCTCGATCTATGGCTTTCTAATCGAACTCTGAGCAAACGAACGGCGTGTCCAATCGGCTGGATTATAATCCAGATTTATGCTTATTCTGTGCTCCACGCAGAAAATAGTGACATTCCTAAATGACATAGAGCCATATCGCTTGTTTTACAATTCTTCGCAGAAAGGTCGCACCTAAGTTGGTCATTATTTCACCTGACAATAGGGGAGTTCAATTAAACTAATTGTATTTTACATTCGCGTAGAATGGGATTTCTCCCGGTGGATTTGTAACCCGATTGTTGAGTTCTATTAATCACAATTAGTCAGGGACTTATCACGATACAATTTTACCACTGATAACCCAAATTAACCCTTTGGTTACTAAGTGCCCTAAAGGACGTTTGGTCCAATATTGCCTGCACGGTCAGACGAATTTCGCCCTTACGTTCAAAGGGTCAGGAGATCGCGGGCTAAGTCGATTGTTCTATAATTTAACTATCAGTGAGTTCAATTGAACCAACTATATTTAAGACGACAAAAAAAAATCATGCGAGATGAAGTTTCCTCCTGATAAATTTTCGTGTAATCGAAAAGTCGACTTCCATACTTCGCCGCTCGTCGGCGACCTTTCATGGCGATATTTTCACGGCGATAACAACCGAAATCTCGGCCCGCCGATTACGTATGTTCGGTAATCTCCCTTTCCGGATGTTCCCCTCATGGCGACCCCTTTTATCGGTTTATCCGCCTTTGCCGCAATCTAACGATCTCCGTATCTATATGGAACCGCTCTATCGATTCGAAAAAATTCCCCGAGCCCTTTTCGAAAGTGATACCCGATTATCAGTGGCGGTACCATTTTTCCCGGGATCGTATAAAAAACGAGATCGCACCCCGTTCTCCTAATTACGCATTTACAGGGCCGGCGAATGCCCGAAATCTCGCACTGGGTGCATTCAAATTCCAGCAAAGCGTAATGTTTATTGTTTCCCTTATCCAGCAGCCTAATAGCGAAGCTCACTCGGCGCGCCGATAATTAGCATTATCATCCTAGCCATCATCCTTTCACTGATAAATGCCGGCAGTGCACTCGCGAGCGCTCGCAATTACCGTAAAGTGCCGAGCGAGGTCCTTTTTTTATATTTTTTTTCCATTTCCCCATTTTCTTCCTTTTTTTCCCCCCTTTTTTCGGCCCCCTGTACATCTTCTCTCTCGCTCACCCTTCGGTCCTGCCACTCGCTCTCTCCTCTTCCAACGAGAAGCGAGATCCGAGCGGAAAGGAGTGTCCGGATGTCACGGGAATTCCGAAGTGGGTTTTCGGACGTTGTTCTCATTTTCTTTTTTTTTCTCTCTCTCTTTCGCGCACCTCGACCCGATTTCTAACGAGGTAATTTACTCGGCTAAAGCGACGATCAATGTTGTTTAATTAATTTATGCAAGGATTTAGGTGGGAATCTCTGGAATGATTTGTTTAATACGAGATTGACGAAATCTATCAATTTCACGGGTTTCCCATGCAGAACCAGCATACGTAATAATTGTTAGTAGATTTAACGTCAACGTATCGACTTTCGGAATTTATATCATACCTTTGTCACGGGCATATTTGTTGTACGATTTTATTGTTTAATTTCAGGGATTTGTCTGATATCCGTTAACCGTTATGTACGTATTGTTACTTATTTACTATGGATTTATTTTGCAATCGATGTTACCTTCTGAGGATGTTGCAGGGATCGCAAGGCTCTTTTTCTTTACGCGGTGAGAGCTGCTTTTTAACGAAACAATTGTTTCCGCAAAATGAGAGGCTGTCGTTTGTTTTTCCCCCACGCTCGGGTAACAAGCACTCTCTGTGAACTTTGCTGTGTAACGAGGTGACTGGCACGTATTTCGCCAAATAGTTAACATCTTATCGGAATGACGAGTCCACTCGTCCTTTTTTATTTTATTTATTTATTTTTTTTTCGCTACTCGGTTCCAGGAAACGTAAATTTAATATCGGCCGTGTGGGAAAGTGGTATCGCCCTCGATGCGTTAATTGTCCGGCAGTGCTAAGAAAACGTACTTTCTTACACGCCTAATGGACGTATGCTATATCCTCGTATGCATCGACAAAAGGTCCTTTTGTTGAGCATTGACACTTTAATTACCACTCGTTACATGCGCTTGCGAATTACTCTCCACATTGCGAGCCGGTCACCCATCCGCCCCCCAGCCAGTCTTGACTTCGCTTAACCTAGCAAGCCACCTCCCGCGATTGTAATTAAAAATTAATATATTCCTAAAAATGCCGTAAATCCTTCCTACCTCTTGTGTCCTCTTCCGAGCCAAGATTATGAGGACTGAAATAAAAGAGACACAACGATTTATACATATCTAAAAGTGTATATATTTTTTACCTTTAAATGTCGATTCTTACCTCTTCAAACCTTTCATTACGGTGGATTACACGTAATCGACATGATACTCATGGAGAGATAATCAATGGCATTCCATCGATGTAATTATTAAAATCATTCAAATAACATATCAAGATTAATTAGAAGCGATTCTCGGGTATGACGTGGAGCATCATTTACCCTCCTTTTTATAAAACAACAAATATGTTCCCCGATCATATCTCCACGTCTAAAAGTGTCGAAAACGCGAGAGAGCATTTCATCCCCCACGGCATGTATAAAAAAAAAAATAGAGAGAATATTATTCCTCTGTCCGTTCTCGCGACATGCATCGGTCACCCATCCAAGTCCGGGCCCCGGCCGGCGTCGCTTAACCCCGAAGGCGACCGCTCGCGCTCGACGTCTGAAAAGCTCAAAAAGCCTTTCAAATTTCGAAATTGCATCGCGGTGGCGCATCGATGTCACGCGCGGCGCCCGCTGCGACATAATTGACGTGCTCGTGCTAGGATTGGATGGAAACAAAAAAAAACGAGGGGGGGTTGGGGGGTAAACAAAAAAGCCGGAAGCGATCCTCGCCCTGCCCCGGAGAGGCTTGAAAGGCGGTTTTGAAACGCGCGAAGTCCCGTCACCGGCGTTCACCGGTGGGGCGCTGCTAAACAAACGGACGATGTCGAAACTACGCGAAGTGGATCGAATTTCAAAATAGCTCGCTGTTCGCGTGGCTTTCTCTCGCTGGCAAAAACCTGAAATTCCTGAGCGGTCGCCGGGGATGCCGGATACCGTGAGAGAGAGAGAGAGAGATATCGATATGATCGATGCGGGGCAAAGGCTTTGGCGCCGATCGGCGGCCGCCATCTTGGATTCACTAATCGCAGAATCGATTGCCCGCCTCTTCCTCCCGGGATTTCATGTAACCACGGATTTAACTACGGTTCGTGATACGCGGGGCAAGATCGGGATCCCGCTTAGAATCCGCCATTTTATCATTTCTTGGGTAATAATAATTGTTCTCTATTCGAATCTTTGCCGTGTGTCTTAACGGATATACGTACGCGACGAGGTATTCGCCCGTAGTAGTAATCGACGGTTTGAAAGGCGATTAAACTGCATTCCTTCGTTAACTTTTATTATTCACTGATATTTGTTTTTAAGGGAAGGTGAGAGTGGCATCGGAAGAGTCAATCTTTGTTCTAAAAAAATGAAATCTCATTCAGGACCTTCCTTATAGCCTCCACTTCATGTTGTAAGGTTCGAAGCGATTCGTAACACCCATTTCGTATATAAGTTTAATGAACGATTGACCTTTCAGATGTCACTTTGGCACCCCCTTAATCCTGTTAATTAATTCACTGCCAATAACTGATAACTCATCTTTCGCGGGTTCTTTCTCGTATATTTTACCTGACAAATGCGACGAGAGACATCGTCAAAGTGATCATCCACCGGTGATAAAATCTCTACGGTTACAAAGGTAGATAAAAAAATATTCCTTGAATTATCAGGTTATCCTTTATTATCATTTTTGGCGACCGGGATCGCGGTTTCGCAATTTCCATCGCCCAGGGTTCAACGTTTCTCGGCGGTTGCTAAACAAGTCTCGGTATCAATGTCGGATTTTCTTTTTTTACGCAAGCCGAATCGTTTGTTCGGTGTTTTTTTTCCCCCTTTTTTTTCGCCCCGGAAACATTTCCTGAAATGAAAGAATCCGGCCATTTTTAACTGGCTGCCCAGAGGGCAACACTAACCGGCAACGACAGCCTGCGGGGATTTATCTCCCGCGGTGTCAGCAGAATGTCGATGCAGAAATCTATATCTTTGCGTTAACAACACGTAACGAGAGGGAGAGAGAGGGAGGGAGAGAGAAAGACGCGTAACTAGTCCCGTGGGCACTCGTTAGGGCCGTATCCCACACCCATTTGCATTTGCGGGTTAATTGAGATCGAAAAGCCTGTAATTTGGAGTTTTACGATTGTTTTTTAACGACCGCGTATTTACTTCGCCTACTAATCCAAAGACTGGCAAGTGGCCGCGATAACTTTGCCACTTATTGACTGACAAGTGGAGAAAACGGGGAAATTATGTCCCATTTGTTCCTATTGTTTGCCTAGAATTGCGACAATGTGAAGATCATCGTGCGGGTGACAATTAAGAATTTAATTGTATTTTTTTTTCTTTCGGTTAATTTTTGACTCGCGAGGAAAAGATGCCGGTTTTATTTCTTTGGATGAGGGATCGTACATTTTTAGGTTTAGGTAATAAACAAAATGTGGCTTGTTAAGGATGTTTTCAAAACGTCCAAAGTTTGTAACGATGAGCGATGATTTTGCCACTTATTGACTGACAAGTGAAGAAAACGGGGAAATTATGTCCCATTGGTTCCTATTGTTTGCCTAGAATTGCGACAATGTGAAGATCATCGTGCGGGTGACAATTAAGAATGTAATTGTTTTTTTTTTTTTTTCAACATTGACTTAGAAGTAATCCGAATGGTCCGAATGTTAAATATTAGGAAAAACTAGAAACTGATCGGCGGCGAAACGTGAACCCGTAACAATCCATGATTATAGTTTCTCCTCTTTATCACCGTTTCCATCCGTCCTATCGAGGTGAAAATTTGTATTCTCCGTTTGAACAATTTTTCTTCTCTTCTGGCTGGGAAGCGGAATCTGTCGGATGCATCGGGGAGGTTTTTTTGAAAAAAACGCTCCCCTCGGAAGTCCGGGCCTAGGCGGAATACGCGGGATTTGCCTGAAACCCGGAAAAGGAAGGAAACTCCACCTACGACCGGGCGCAGATCGAGGTCGCGATTTTTCCAAATCGGGGTTCGCGTTAGGAGGGTTTTATTTAAAAACCTCGCAAACGCGTCAACGGACGTCGATGACGTCCGTCGAGAGGAGAATCGCGGATCGATGGGTGACGTCGGTCTTTCTTGTCCCGACTGTCGACCTGGACGGACCTCTTCGCTCCTCTCCGGGTGGATGCAATTTCCCGCTCTTGATAAGGGACTTTACCTATCTCCGATGTGGCTCATTACGAACAATTTCCCATGTAGAAGTATATCAACGGGGTGATGAACCTCCTATATCTTGTCATTATTTATTTGCAATTATTTTTACCAACTAGGCGCAACTCTCCATAGAGTTTCAATAGAATTCCTCTACGATAAGAACCTTAAGCTGATATGAAAGCGGCATCTGTAGGATCAATTGTTTGCATAGAAGTATATCAACGGGGTGAGGAACCTCTTATATCTTCTCATTATTTATTTGCAATTATTTTTACCAACTAGGCGCAACTCTCCATAGAGTTTCAATAGAATTCCTCTACGATAAGAACCTTAAGCTGATATGAAAGCGGCATCTCTAGGGTCAATTGTTTGCATAGAAGTATATCAACGGGGTGAGGAACCTCCTATATCTTGTAATTATTTATTTGCAATTATTTTTACCAACTAGGCGCAACTCTCCATAGAGTTCCAATAGAATTCCTCTACGATAAAAACCTTAAGCTGATATGAAAGCGGCATCTCTAGGGTCAATTGTTTGCATAGAAGTATATCAACGGGGTGAGGAACCTCTTATATCTTCTCATTATTTATTTGCAATTATTTTTACCAACTAGGCGCAACTCTCCATAGAGTTTCAATAGAATTCCTCTACGATAAGAACCTTAAGCTGATATGAAAGCGGCATCTGTAGGATCAATTGTTTGCATAGAAGTATATCAACGGGGTGAGGAACCTCCTATATCTTGTCATTATTTATTTGCAATTATTTTTACCAACCGGGTGCAACTCTCCATAGAGTTTCAATTGAATTCCCCTACGATAAGAACCTTAAGCTGATATGAAAACGACATCTGTAGGGTCAATTGTTTGCAAAACTTTTCTGCTAACTGGATACAACGAATTGTTTGAAATTTTACCCCTTTCGAGGAAATGTGTTTAGAATGAAAAACTTTCGTGTTATCTTGAGAAAATGTTAACGCGTTAAGAATGTAAGATATGCTGGTGATAAAGGTGCCAAAATGATATGGGGCTGATATACATGTTATATAGATAATGACGCGTTGACATGGTTTAGATAGGCTTTTAATTGGGGTCTGTATTTTATCAGTAATTATGACTGGAAATAAATGATCGACCTACTTGGATACAAATGGGTATTTTTTCTCTCTTCTTTTCTTGGATGATTACCCTTTTCAATTGATGATGACATTTTTCAAGTGCGATATACATAATGACGGCTCACCGGGGGGTCCTCGAGAGGTGGAAAAAGTGTGTCAGCTTTTCTTGTCTTGACATCTTCAAATAGGTCATATCGCCCTGGTGAATTCGATGACATTGAGACGGCAATTGATTAACTTTACTTATTCCTGATTAGCCGCATTCGGTGTAGGTAATCAATCCCGAAATGCCCAGCAATTTCTAAGTAACGACTGTACCCTACTTTTATCCCTTGTCTCTCCATTGTTTTATACCACACTTATATTTCCACCAAAGCAACATTAAATACCCGAAGCGGAAAATTTGTAACATCCTTTATTAACTCGTAACCGTCTAATTACGCTGTTAAAAAATCCCCAATGAAACTCCTCAAAACCCATAACCGATGTTTCTTTTATGCTCCTTTTTTAGAGGAACTTTATTTTTTTTTTAGAATCCTTTTTTCACGAGGGAATTTTTAAAAACCGACGTTAACTCGCCTCGTATGGAACTTGTTATCACGGCAACCGTTAATTTAATACAGCAATTATAAATCATTGCACCGAGAAGATCATTTTCTTTCTTTCCATGAAATCAAAGAGATACATTCACTAATAAATGCCGAATATTTAAATCCGATGCATTAAATCGATCGAATACTTAATAATCTTAAAATAATATAGGAAGAAATCGAAGCAGTACGTATAATTTCATTGACTCCATTCCAAGAAACGATTTTAAATAAGTTTTGAACATGTTCGCAGGATATTAACAATTATCTGGGGTAATTGCGTGTACTCTCTACCAAAACCCTGTTACCTCATCCAAACAGGCATTATTAAAAATCATTTTCTTCGTATCGAAGATAATGATTTTCTCGGTGCACCTTGAAAAACGCTTAGGCTCTGGGTGAGATCGTTTAATTTCTCTCTTTTCCTTTTCGCCAATCTCCCCGCGCAAGCATAATCATTTCACACGACACGATTTAAAAGGAGGTACGATATCGAGACCCGTTAAAGTAAACCGTGCGAAAGTGGGATAACGAGAGCACCGAGGACGGGCCAATATTATTCCAGGGACACAATCTCGCGAATTCGCCATTATGTCTTATTGCCGACCCGAGAGGCCGTAGAGACGTTTTCCGACCTCCTTCTCTCCTCCGGATAATATCTGGACAATTTTCGCCAGCCCACTGCATTGACTCGAAGAGACGGCAAATAGAGTTCCGGTTTCGGCTTTTCAACAATTGTTGATGCATTAAAGTGGAATGAAATCCCCCTCAAATCAGTGGATTCGAGTACAACACTTTTTTATGGGCATCTTTTTTTCTTTTTTTTTTAATTTTGTTTAACTTAGCCCAGAGCAAAACCATAATGGCGTCGAGCTGTCATATATCGATTGATATCCAATTATTGAAGTCTCTGATATGAGAAATGACCGTGTCAGGACAGTACGACAATTTAGAACAAATCTGGTAATCAAGAAACTCGCATTTGAAGTTTTATAAATATTTTCACTTTTTGGTATGTGTATATATATCACTTTCATATAGCTTTAGTCTTCTCAAGAGGCGCGAAGTGATTTTTGAAAATCCTGAATGTCTCCTCGAGGCCCCGCTGAAAATCGTCGCAGATTCTGAAATTCCATTCAGGGTCCCCTCGAGCGATGAAATTGAATTTTAGACCCGCCGACAGGCGCTGCCTTGGCGGCAGGAACGAATTCGACTTCCGTAGCTGCTTCCGGTCCCCGATAAGGAAACAATGGCCCCGGCCGGGGGGTCCGAGGCTCGAGGAGCTTTTCCGAAAAGGAAGAGGAAGAGGAGAAAAAAATGTGGGCGCGTCGCGAAGGCTGCGCGAGAGGGAGCGAGACGGATCGAGGGCGACTCGTGGGGGTGCGAGAGAGAGGAAGCGAGGGCGGCTCGCGGAGCCGCGAGAGAGAGAGAGGGAGCGAGACGGAGCGAGGGTAGCCCGCATGGGTGCGACAGAGAAGGAGCGAGGGACGCAGCGCGGGGATAGAAAAGAGAGGCTCGGCACCAACCCCTACCGCGACGTCCGCCCGGAGAAAGAAGAAAATGCCTCCTTTCTTTCCTAAGACTTCTTGAAAAATCTTCAGGAGTACCTTTATCGCTTTTAATCCTCCCGAAAAACGTGGAATTGCTTTTGGAAGAACCTGTAAAATGAGTATCCGCGAGAGAATCTCCGCGCCGCTTTAAGTCCCGCCCATAATTGTAAAGTCGCTCTCGAGAGCCCCCTACTTTCTATATAATTACAAAAAACCATTTTCCTCCCCGTCTAACATTTAAGGATCACTCATCGAACTAATTCCTTGTCCTCGGTTTTAAACATTATCAGACAGCCATCTCTTCTTTCTATTTAAAAATCATCTTTCAACCCTTTACATACATATACATTATTTCATATCATCATTAAGACGATATGAAACTGCCATTATACATATATAAAACGTAAAGATATAAACCTTTTCTCTTTC
This sequence comes from Orussus abietinus, assembly GCF_000612105.2. Lineage (NCBI taxonomy): Eukaryota > Metazoa > Arthropoda > Insecta > Hymenoptera > Orussidae > Orussus > Orussus abietinus. Next base: position 187,675 of record NW_019394292.1, on the reverse strand, counting down.
TCCCTGTCTACGGAGGGTCTAAGGAGGAACGTGGCGCTCCTTAAATATCATTTTTTTAATATTTACATACATATATAGAATGACCCTTTCGTATCACCTTAACCAGCGCCCCCGACTGTCGATACCAAAATCCAGGCTCGAATTTCTCAAATTGGAAATCTTCCTTCCCAAGGAGACTGGTATCCTTTAGTCGCCTCTTCCGGTCCCTGATAAGGAAACAATGGCCCCGGTCGGACGGTCCGGAGCCCTCTGAGCTTTTCCGAAAGGGGGGGGGAAAAAATGCGGGCGCTCGTCGCGAAGACTCCGGGAGGGGAGGGGGGCGGAGGGGTAAGCGGGCAAGGGGCGCGAGCGGGGAGGGAAAAAGGGAGGCTCGGCACCGCCATCCCCCTCCGCCGTGACGTCCGGCCGTAGAAAGAAGTATCGAAGTTATCGATCCCTCGGCGAAGCCTTTCCCAATTCGAAGAGAGGGTTTCCCGACGGGAAGGGGGCTCGCCGGCCTGCGGGAAGGAAAGGGGTGGCGCGAAAGTCGCGGCCCCTCGCGGCTTCGAGAAATTACGACGATTCCACGATTACGGCGATCGCCGCGTTTTCGGCCGCGCCAGGCGCCGACGTCCTCCATCTTGGATCGTAAATGCCCGGCCGAGCGGTATTCAGATTGGATTTTACTTAATAAAATATATCATGATAATAGAAATTTAATATGTTGGAAATATTGGCAAGTTTCATTTTGTCGCTTTCTACTTTGGATCGTAAATGCCTCGCCGAGCGTTATTCAAATTGGATTACTTGATAAAGTATATCATGATAATAGGAATTTAATGTCCTCAAAATATTGTCCATATCCTGTTTGTCCTTATCCACCGTGGAATCTTTCAAATTGGCTTACTTAACGAGATGAATTATGGTAATGGAACTTTAATATCTTTTAAACATTGACAGCTTTCATTTTGCCAGTCTCGATCTTGGCGTTCTAAATGGCGGGCTGAGGGTCATTCAAATGGAATTACTTATTAAAAAAGAAATAATGATAATGGAATTATAATATCTTCAAAATGCTGCTAGCGTTATCATTTTTGAGACAATAGTTTTCGCGTAAGTGATACGACGACAGCGTTTAAATTAGACCATTCGTAAGAAAATCAATTTTTAAATACCCTCGAATGATTAATAACACCGATGGTGTTTAAAACCATAGATTTTGAATAAGCGATACGATGTCGCGGCTGGCATTCTATTCTCTACATTATGGATGTCATAATTTACCGTGGACCATGTAAAAAAAGATGTTTAAAAATTGAAAATGTGCTCCCGGTATTATTGGCATTATGCATTTTACAATAGCAGTTATTGGTCGGTTAATGATATGAGTAGGCGAATACACGTATGCATTTGTCCTTTGAATTATTCAAATCCGTGCTCTTTACCCTTCGTTCACCCTTTCGCACCGCAGAGAAATATAAATAAAAATATAATTAATTAATAATAAATGAGACCCAAGTAATGTGTCGGAATATATGTATAAATATATTCCTCTTATCTTTATTAAATCGAAAATTGAATATCCGGTCGTGTGACGCGGGAAAAACGAACGGGGAAAGGTTTTCGTGTTTTCTTTGGCCCAGGTCGCGCATGTGCTCGAAAGTGCTCGGGAAGAAAGTAAACCCCGTCGAAAATGTTATTCTTACCAGTCATGCCATTCTAAGACGGCCGAAAATCGATCCGCTTTTTTCCTTTTTTTTTTTTTCCCCTCGCAGCCGTAACTCGGCGTCTTCTCCCATTTCCATTTCGAAAGGGAAAGCCTCTAACGAAGGGAACCGGATCGAACCTTTGGGGTAGCTGATCGAAATTCGGGACCACAAAATAAAAAATATCTACGGGGGTAAAAAGTTTCCCCCTAGAGCGCGGTGGAAAAAAAAAATTACTCCCTAGGACGCGGCTAAGTAGCGGGAAAAAAAAAGAAGAAAAACACGATCAAAATAAAAAGCGAAGTGTTATGAATATCTTCACGTTCTAATACATAGGAGATGACCCTTTCCGTATCACCGTAATTTCGATTCGAAACTGCCCCGTAAAATGTGCAAATAAAGGAACCCAACGTCGCTGAAAAATCATTCCTTTCCCCATTAACTTTTCCGCCCTCTCGCCGCTAGACGCGCGGCGAGCTTTTAGGGGGGACATTTTTACAAAATCGATTTCTTCCCTCCGCATAATACGACATCTTCCTCCTGTCCCCTGCCTGCCCCCTTCCCCCTTCACCCGCAGGAACTAAACAAAAGCGTCGGAGCGGAGTCTCAATTTTCCGTGAAAATTCCTGGAAAAAAAACTTAATTCCGTTACGGCGCTCCTTCCCGTCAAAAGTGGCGCGTCCACCGAGAAGCGCGGGGAGGAATATTTTCAAGGGGTTCGGCCAGAGGAGGGGGGGAGAAAATCCCGTTCGCAAAAAATCGATCCTTTTTTTTCTTTTTTTTTTCTTTTTTTTTTTCCCTCCAACGTAATAAAGAGGGCCCGCCCCCTTTCCGCTTTAAGCCGGAGACCTAATAGCGGGACACAATCGAGTCTCCAGGGGCCGGGAGCGGCATGCGTCGCGGGGGAGGAGGGGGAGGGGGCGGCTTTTCGAAGAAAAAAAAAAGGAAAATAATAATAATAAAGGCGAAAAAGTGTGTGTGCGCGCGCGCGGTCTCTTCCCCGAAGCGAGGCGGCTTTGTCGCCGTCCGAGAGTTCATTTCGCCCTCGTCGTTTCGTTTCATTACATTAGCCGAGCCGGTTAAGGGACAAAAATATAATAAAGGGGGCTATGACGCGGCGGGGCCGGGCGGGTGGGCGGGGGGGCCGGGGCCGCGGCGGGGAGCGGTCGGATCGAGGGGAAAGCGGCTCGGCTCCGACGGAAAGGGCGGCGGGGCGCGGGAGGGGGGCGAGCATCGACGAGCAGACGGGGCCACTTGCCTTCCTTCGCCCGCCTCCGCTTCCCCCCGTTCCCCTCTTGCCGCGATCCACCCCTCCCCTCCCCTCCCCTACCGACGGCGAGGCCGCCCCTCTGATTCGCTCCCCGCGCTGACGTCACGCGCCGCCACAGTTTTAAACGAATAATGCAAATTGATTTTGCGATTAAGCGACGGCCGCTCGCGCGGACTCTTTCCGTTTCTTTCGAGAGCGCGTCTCTCTCTCTATCTCTCTGTCTCTCTCTCTCTCTCTTACAAGGGGAAAGCTCGGCGATGATAACCCGGGGATGGAAGCCGACGACGGAATTCCGGGATTCCGGGATTCCGCGATTCGAGGCGGAGGGAATTGAGATTCTTGATCTCCCGACGGGGGATGTCAATCTTGATCGCTAGGTGGGATATGAATCGATGCGGTTCTTGTTGCGATGCTGGGGCGGGGAATGTACTTGTGATTCGGGAGGAAATGGAGGAATTTCAAGGAATAATCGAAATTGACTTTGCGATTAAGCGAACGCTGCTCTCGCGAACTCTTTCCGTTCTGCAGTTCTTTGCGGGACGAAAGTTTATTCATTTCTTTTTTTTTTTTCTTTTTTTTTCCTCTTTCACTGCGGAGAGTTGATAAATACGACCGTTTCGCTCTTGTCGCTAAAAGATGACGGTCCCTCATCCCGGGAACAGGTCGTAGATGCTTCTTTTCCTTTTTCCATGAAATGGACCCAAAATGGACCCAAAATGGACCCCGTCCCTCCGAGAGGAAACAATCGTCTATTTCGGAGTTCTTTCTTCTATCCCGGCCCTCTCCCTCTTAGGTCCCCTAGGAAATTTGGAAAATGTCGCCAGGGGGAGAGCGAGGTCCATTTCTTGAGAAATAATCCCGGCATCCTCTGGCCTGGAAGAACGGCATTTTCTATAAATACCTTCTTCGGGATGCTGGAAGCGTCATAGAACGAAGAAAGGCTCTCCGGGCCTTCGCGAGATACGAAACTCTCGGTACCCCTCGTACGACCATTTAACTACAGTGGGAATAATTCACACGTATTTAATTATCCATTTTAATCTCTACCTCGTTCCCCGGAAGTAATTCACTTCTAACCCCTTAATGTCTTCTTCGTACCTTTCGTAGACGGGATATTTATTTATTGATTTTTTTTCATTACCGTCAATCCTCCCTGTAGATATCTCTAACGCGTTAAATTTAAAATCCACCGGTTGTTTTTTTTTTTTTTAACGCGAGGAGATATATCTTCCGAGATACGAGGCTTCGATTGTGACGTTAATCTTATTAAACAACGGGAAGTACCTTCGGCAGAAAATAATGAACAAGCTCGTTGGGTAATATGACTTCGTATTAAGAAGTGCAAAAATCCTCGGAGGAATATTTAACGGTTAATCTATACAAGCAATGGATGGCAAGTTTGAGGTAATTCCTAATTCATGAGATACCGCTTATCAAAAATCGATTGTCCCATTCATTTAAATATTTAATAAGGAATATAATGTACGGATCTTTTATATTTTTCTGTCACTCCAAATCGGCATTTGGGTATTAGATGAGTTTTACCCTCGTCAAGTGACGAGTTCATAGATAAGAGTGCCGTCAGTGCTTTACGAGATATCATATTTTAATGCCGCTTGGCTTTTCCCTCCCATCTCGCTCTGGCGGGAATAACTCATGCATCGTATGAAATACAACGTTTTTATGCGGATTCCTCGTACATTAAAAAGGAAAATGAAATCGAAATGCATTTTTCATGTCTTACATTTATGTGCCCGCAAACTCGGAGTTCCGCACGCGAGCGGAGTCTTCTGTCCGTCATGGAATGACTTTTAGATAACGCGAGGCTAAGTTTGCGTCATCGTCTTTTTTTTTTTCCACTTTTTACCCCCCCCTTTTTTTTCCCCAAATGGTTGCACCTCATTGACTCCTATCAGTTAGCTCGACATAACCAGAAATCATATAACAATGGGTAGCCCCTCGGCTCTTGATTTTGAAAAATTCCATGAACGAAAGTTAATTCCAAGGATAGGAAAATAAGTTCATGTCAGAATTGCCCTCGGGTGAAGACGCGATTTTCTATTCGTCTCATCTCGACGTATGCCTGATATACGACCGTCTTTACGGCATTCCTTTACGAGATATCATATTCAAATTGACTCATTTTCTCGCATTAATGCCACTCGAGATTTCCTTCTACACGCAATCAGAATAACTCGCGGGTTCTGACAATTGTGCATCTTCAATCGCGATGTTTTTAAATCTAAGTCGATGTATAATTCCTCTTATGACACGTGTAAAAAAAAAGTCGCAACAGCTAGTAATAAAAAACACCAACACATGTTTAAGATGATGCCTAGAGACAGCGGTTCAATTTTGATATAAAAAAAACTTGTAATTATATATATATACAATTTTTTAATATTCAGTTTCCTTTTAGGGAACCAAGTGCATCGCGATGTCGGAAATTCTATCACGCAATTTCCTATTCGCCGTGTGACGACTTTTCGCGTCTTTGCCTCGCGAAATATTCCTCGACTTCTCTCTTCGTCTCTTATTTCCCCGCGTAATAAAAGTAACACCGTCGTATAAAAGTATGCGTTCCAATTTCAATATCCCGGGCCTTAAGGAGGGAATTAAATCCAAACGCGTTATGACGCCGGCCGAGGGTAAAATCGTATAGCAAGGCGGAATTCTATAGCCGATACATGACGAGTTTATATCCAACACGTACCTAGAGACGTAATACATGGATATACCCGAATCATTAATCTTCTAAAATCCCCTTGATAAAAATAACACGATATTTCGGAAATACATCGGTAGCGTCTCAGATAAATCCATGCATTTTTTAAATTAGATTTACTCCAGCGTAAGTTTGCGACAATGCTAAATAACGGGAGCGTACCGAAAAATGATATACATGTTAATTTATATTTCTTTTATATTTCATTCACTGAAATTTATGATTACGTGTTAGTATTCGCACAATTAGCTGTCCAAAATGTGAATCAGTGGACGTGCTTCTGGTTTGACAAAGTCGACATCGAAATCAACTACTATCTTAGATTTGTCTTTTTGTCTCGATATTGGAGGTAATTTTCTAGATCTTATTTTGTTCAGTTCGTTCCTACGTATATTCAGCTCTGATGCAATGGTATCGAGAATTTGCGTAAGCCTTTTCGTTAGTGCGTTATTTTTCTTCACCTTAAATGCCTTTTTTTTCCTCTTCAGATAACATTGTGCGAATTTGAAATGGGCGCGATTTTCCGGTGGTCACGTGACACGTAGGGCGCCCATGATTGGCCGCGTCGTTCCAATATGGCCGCCGCGGGGCCCGACGAAGGGCACTAGCGCGGACCTTAGAGTTCACCGCGCAGTTGCGCGCCGCCAGTGCGCAGCGGAGGGAGAGAGGGGGAAGAGTCGCGAATTTTTCCCTGGTCTCGCGGGACACGCGAAATAACGGCGAGATCGCTCGTGACGATCCGGGAGCCTTTCCCGCCATGGCTGTACCGCGGAGCCCCGTTTCGCGCAGGGCCGTATATATATGCGCTCGTTAAACGCTTCGTCGAGATCAGCACTTTGGACCTCTAAAATCCCGCCGGAACATTTTCCCTGCATACGGTAGGGGTTATAATCAATTGTTTAACATTCAATACCCCGGCGCAACTAATGGACGTGATATCTCGCAGGAAATGTGCCTCTTCGAATAATGAGATTTTGCATTATCAAGATTCCAGGAATTCAACATTAGTTGCAGGTCGTTACCGGGATCTAAAATCATAGAGAGGAGTTATCTTTACGTGGGCGAGGAGTGGCGGCCATCTCGCGTCGCCAACGTTTCCGCGGGTTTCACCCGGATGTAAAAATAATCCAAAGTGTACCTCGATTATTACCGTCACTTATAGACTCTCGAGGACCTTAAAACCAAGGCTCGTTAAAGAAAACCTCCCTCGGAACTTCCCTTCAGAAGTTCACTTTTCCCCGCGTCTCCTCTGTAGTACACGCATACGACAAGGTCACGGCAAAGTTCAGAGAACCAGGAGTCGGTGGACCCTTCCTGGAGGAACTCCCATTTTATTCCCGCCCGGGTTAGACGATTCAATTAAGGAGCGGGGAAATGTTTAAGGGTAGAATTTTAATGCATTACAAAAACCCTCGAGGGAGTGAAAAAGAAACGAGCCGACGTCGGACCTCCCCACGTGTCTGGGGTGCGCGCGTCGAAGGGGGCGGGGCTAAGGTCAGAGCGCAGGGTATAAATTGGGAGTCGTCATCGCGCGACGGGGAGTCCGTCGCGGGACGCCAATTAATCCGCCGGCGGATCGATGCTCTCTTTATTCCTAAGACGCGTTCTCTCTCTTTCTCTCTCCGGGGTCCTCCGGGGGCGCACGCGCGCCGGGACTCTTCTTCGGGGTGCGACTCGCTCTTTACAATGGAAATTAATTAATTCGCCCGGCGACCGGCGGGGCGGACGACGAGGCGAGAAGGAAAAATCGAAAGAGCGAGGGGCAAGCCCCCCCGGGGGGGGGAGGACGCCCAGCGTATCCGACCCTCCGCGTCCTTAATACGCCACTGAGTGCATAATCATTGAAATATCCTCGAAGGTGGGGAAATAAACGGGTGATCCCCCCCCCCCCCCCCCCCCCTCAACGCGCGCATTGTCTGACGCGGACTCGCTCGCACTTGACGCTCATTTAAAATATCCGCCACATCGGCGACGCGGAGGCGCTGTTCCGCTACTTCCGGTCGCGCGTTTTCCCCGTCTCCTCCCGATTCGGAAGAAAGGAGGAGCCGAGTTTATCGGATATGTTCTTTGGTTACTAACTTCTGATTGATTGCATCAAATAGTATAGGTGATTGCATCAAATAGTATAGGTGATTGCGTCCAGCGTTAAGGTGATATGAAAGTGTGATATATACGTACTAAAAAGATGAAAATATTTATAAGACTTTTCTCCGAAGTGGGTGCATCAGATTATCTAATCACTTTAACACGTGATTATGGAGGCTGTAAGGAAGAGCGCGCGCTGGCCGTGAAATGTCATTTTTCGAAAAAAAAATGTTATATATATATATCACTTTCATGTCACCTTAAACTAATTTATTACGCGTCGGTTGTATTCATTGGTTAGTAACTTCTGATTGATTGCATCGGATAGTATAGTGGATTACATCCAGTGTTGAACTAATTTGTTGCGTTCAACCAAAATGTGGTTTAGTGATTAAAATACTATCTAAAGTTAACGGAACGATTTAACCAAAGCGGTTTGATTGATCGGAGCAAATAAGTTTGGCCAGATGAACAAAAATTCGGCCCACTCGCCCGTAACGTTTCTGGAATTAAACAAAATCGATCAAACGATTTTGTTCAGCGAAGCAAATCCTTTTTGCGCGGGTACATCCGTTGTCTGACTATGAAGGTGGGCGAATCGAAAAGGGAAAAACAGCTGTTTTCTCGCTCTTTATCTCTTTTTTTTTATGGGGAACGTTGCGTTGCACAAAATGGCGACAGGTTATTTAATGAGAAAAGAGAGGGAGAGATCCCTCTATTCTCCTTTTTCGTTATGGTGTCTTCAAAGCGAGATTCATTAAGGGGATGTGAAAGTGGCCTCCGAAAGCTCAATCGTTCATAAAACTTTTCTACGAAATGGATGTCACAAATTGTTCCATACTTTAAAACGTGAACACGGAGCCATTTCGACATATGGGCGAAGTTCGTCTGACCGTGCAGGCAATATTGGACCAAACGTCGGGCGCCTTTAGGCGCTCTTAGTAGCTGAAGGGTTAAAATAAAATCATTAGAGATAAGGATTAATTTGAGGTTAGCTCACCCAAACTAAATTCTGATATACACGCAGAATCGACGCGATAATTGAACAGGAAAAGGTTTTCTTCGTTGTTTATATTATTTCCTTTGTTAATCCTTCGAATTGAGGATTTGAGGTTAAGCGACGTCGACCGAGTCCCGGGCTCGGATGGGTGCCCGGGGTAATTAGGGTGGACAAGTTCAGAGGGCAACCTTGCGATTACCCATAAATAATGACGATTAACAAAACGACAACCTGCGAGATTGACAAACCATAAAATGTTTCTTCTATTGTTTTTCAGAGTTTTGATACACAGAGGTACGTTCCCGCTCGTGTCCGAAAACTGTATTAACAACCAGGGTATGTACGATTAAAGTAAATTTTAAATCGTCCCTAGTAATAAAAAGAGACGGCTTTGACGAACTCCTGAGAACCGAAATGCGGCCTTCTCCCCTTTCCGTGACTCGCTATATTGTTTAAAAGCAATAACGACAATTGCCCTTTGCCATGCCCTGCTCCCTGGAAATAATCCGCGACACCTGATAATTAAATTTCTGCACATTTGATAACCACGACATGGAGTAACGACAGGAGACTGACCCTATTTCAATTACTTCGTTAACACATTCGCGAACGGGAATTTTTTCCGTTTCGAGTACCGAGTGCCGGGGAAAATAATGAAATTCTGAAACTGGTTGTTAACATCAAACATTAAACTTGTATCGTGGAACGTCACGGACGTGATTCACGTCAGCGGCAACCACGAATAGAACTTGAGAAGACGTGAATTCACGTCAGCGGTCGCGAATGTGTTAATATAACATCGTAAATAGTCCTAGGAGCTGTAAACTATTTGCACCCCGACGAAACCGGACGACACGAAAGAGAGAGAGGAAGGAGATAAATGAAAAGGGACGAAGTACGAGGGGAAAAAATAAAAAGGGAAAAAAATGGGAAAATGAGAGAGCCAACTCGAAAGAGGAAAACGTCCGCCCCTTCCCCCTTCGCGCGACGAATATGTCGAATGCAGAACGTCGGATATGTCCACTCCCGACGGATTCCCATTCCGTACAGATCGATGGACTGACCTCGTTATAATGTGCCGTACGTGCAACCCTCGCGCTTTTTTCTTCCCGCCCGCTCGCGAGTCCCGGTTCTAGGGACTTTGCGCGAGTCTCCCTGCCCTCCGCCGCCTAGGGACCCTAGCGGAGCAAGCGCGCCGTTTAAAGGGTTCGAAAATTCTCGGTAACATAAAATTGGAGAAGGTAACCGCGAAAAGTATAAGTTACCCGAGAATATCGAGAATTTACGGGTACTTTAATGCTTTTATCCATACTTTATGTTTCTTAGTTTAAATAACCAGGTAATAATAATGTTAATAAAAATAAAACATGTTAATGTAACGAAATATATGGCTTGTTGGCTGAGAGGAGTGGCACGTAATAAAGGATTAAGGTGTTATGAAAGTATGTATGTATATACATATTTTAAAAAGTCAAAATATTTATAACTTTTCACCAAGCTCGGTGCACCGAATAATTTCTTAAACTTTAACCCTCGATTACGGAAGTCCTAACGAAGGTCTTGGAACTCGCGAAATTTCATTCTCCGAAAAAAAGAAAAGTAACCTTTTTTTTTTATAAATATAAATATCTTGAAAATCTCGAAAAAAAAAATATAAATATCTTGAACGTTTGATATATATATATATAGAATGACCCTTTCGTATCACCTTAATGGCTCGATTTTCTCTAACGAGGAAGAAGTCCAGACGTGAAATTCGAAAGTGTACAATCGCCTGAATTCCGTGCAATATTTCGAAAAGAGATACCCTCGACAAGTATATTTACTGCGGTTCGGAGACATTTAGTAATCACGCAAAACGACTGTCTCGCGGTTTATCGTCGAATTACCAGTATTCCTATTTTTACGAGTATAGTTTTTCGACGAAACTCTCGAATTCAAGAGAAACCCTCGGAAATGTAACTCATGTTTGCCCGGGATAATTTCCTCCGATACGTTGTACCGAGATTGTACAGAATTCTACGCAGTTATTCCCGTCATAAATATCATTTCCATTCCGAATAGATCGTGTTTTGCCATCCCGATACTTTCTCTCGCGAATGTGCGAATTGCGATCACACGCGATAACAATAGGTAATTTGTTTTCCTTACGTGGGCTTTCTTTCATTTCGATCAAAGAGAATTTAAACAATGAAAGTTAACATTCGACAGATGTTAACCATAGAACTGTCAATAGATTTTTTCATTATATGGGGTATTTCAGGTGGAATATGTATTTGGCGAAGGTTTCCATTTTACATAATAAACATTGCTGAATTCACATTATTCGCCATTGTAATTCACTATTTAACTACATAAAGCGACGGATGCATATTTCCACTAACCTCTAAATTTTGAATTACATGATTTTTAATACCTGATATGGGGTATTTAATGCGGAATACGTATTTGGCAAAGGTTTCAACTTTACATAATAAACATGCTTTCCTCCGTGGCGTACTTGACGCGGAGCTCTACCAGGAGGGCCCATGGAGCCGTAGGGCCCCCGCGGGCCCTGCGCCGGCAGTGCCGCGGCGAGTGACCGCGGCGAATCGCAGAAGCCCCGGCTCTCTCCGTCTCTCTCCCACGCGTGGGCGGCTCGGTGACTGGAGCTTACTCCGGGGAAAGAAGTTCTCCTCGTCGAGACGCTCGAAAATTTCATTCGAAACATCGATCGGGCTCGGCTCGACGCCTCCCTTTCGCCGCCCTCCCCCGGCCCCGGCCTGCCGCGCCCCGAAGGAGAGGCGAGTCGAGGAGGCAAAAAAAGCCTCGCGCCGGCGAGATGGAATTCTCCGAAGTTCGAACGGGCCTTAACTTCCACAAAATGTCAAAACGAGTAGAAGAATAGACGGGGAAGCAGGGGTCGCGGTGGGGAAAGCGGGCCGAGCGGGGAAGGGCGAGAAGGCAAAGGAGGGGAAGGCGAGACAGACCGTGTACCCGTCCATACCGGCGGACGGGGAAGCGTCCCGCGCGGCGGAAGACGGCGAGGGAGGGGTGGTAAGATCGCCGGCGGGGAGGGGCGCAAGAGGGGGCGGCGGCCGCGTTGGAGGGGGGTGATTGTCAAAACAGGGCTGCAAGACGCTGCGCGAAAAATGTTCGTATTTATGGCACTATTTCCGCTCCCGCCCCCCCGCCCCGCGGGCCCCCCGTTCTTACCGCCCCTCGCGAAGCTCCTCGGCCCCCTCCCTAGCGCGGCCCGCTCCCCGCCGCCGCCGCGCCGCGAGTGCCGCGGGTCGGCGCCCTTTCCGCGAGGCGCGCTGCCTCGCCCCCGCCTCTCCCTCCCACCGGCGCGCGCCCCACGCGCCGCCGCTTCCCCCCCACCACCCGCGCGCCGACCTCTCTCCCCTACCCTCTAGCCCACTTCCGCGCGTCTTCCCCCACCCGGCACTTTAATGTTGCATTAATAAAAAGCAACAATCAATATTTTGCCGGTAAAAAAGTTTTAATCTATAGCGGAGGAGAACTCCCGAGGAAAGAGCGCGCCGACGGGCCGGCCAGTATCGTACTCGGCGCCGCCGGGCCCCGAGCTTTTCCCCTCTCCGCTCCGACTCTCGGTCGCTCCGCTCGCACGCTCGTGCACCCGGCGCGCACGCTACAGTACGCCCGTGTTGTTGTTGACGTCGGGACGCGCTCGAACCTCCTGCTCGGCTCTCTCGCTCTCTCCCTCTCTCTCTCTCTCTTCCCCTCGTCTCGCGCAGTTTCGGAAGAACGTGCGCGCCCCCTCCTCCTCCCCCTCCCCCTCGAGGCCCACGTCCGGCCGATTCGGAAGTCGCGCCGCGAGTACCGCGTGCGCGCTGCGTGTCCCCCGCGGCCACGCGTGTGCGGCGGTCACGTGGTCGACGAGGTACCGACGCCGACCTCGCCGAACGTTCTAGGGGTGACGCCTCTCTTTCCCCTCAGATATCCCCGCAAGACCTCGGATAGCACAAAGGGAAGAACCAGTTGCGGCGCACATAACCTATACCAGGAGAGACGATGCGAGGAGACTCGCCATGATTACGGCGTGAAACGTGGCTGAAGTTTTTCCACGCCCGCCTTCGTTGCCTCCGTATCCGGTGAGCCTCGATTCTTCCGATTCTCGGGGTTCCTTATTTTTTTCTTTCTTTCTTTCTTTTTTTTTTCCCCTCGTTCTTTCCTACCCACGGAAGCTTGTTACGTCGCTTCCGCTTATCCTTCGCCTTATCTACCCGGGTTTTGATAGGACGGAGGGCGATCGTAAGTTGCGACTCGCGCGGTGTTCGGCGGCCGGGAAGAAAGTTCGAGAGATCTCTTTTTCAGGGCCTCGTCGGCTTTGAGAGTCAGGTATGTTTTGAAAATTGCTCGGGGATCGGTCATGCGGAATTGGGCGAGTCTCTTGATTTGGTTATGATCGATGAGGGGGTGTTATTACATTTTGTTGTTTCGCGGAAAATACGAGATCGTTTCTGCGAGCAATGCCGTGGGATAATTTACGTCTCGTTTTATTCTCCTGGAGTGTGGAGCGACTTGTTACGACGATGTCGCGATGTAATTCTCATTGGGTAATTGATTTCTTTAATGACGAATGAGTGTATTTGTTACGGTGAAACACCGAAATCGGGAGAATGTCGACTTTCACCGGTGAATGTCAACATTCGCATAAATGTCACATAAATGTTGACATTCACCGGTGTGTGATTGTCGACACACACTGGAGAGGGTCCGAATGTACAACATTGTAATGAAATATTCGATCTTTTACCGACGTATTTGGTATCTGTTGACATTCACCGGTGAAAGTCGACATTCCCCAATTTCGGACATTCACAGTAACATATTCATAACGAAATTCTAGGAATTTCGTTATTTCGTGCTGCCGAACACTCCGGGTGAAGTTTGCGAAAATGGCGAACCGTTCCCCTGGGATCGATTTCGATATCTCCGTGGTAAGCATATCGGGACATGTAGGATTTATGAATGATTAATTAGAGGGTGGACATAACCTGTCCGTAAATCGACCGAGAAAAGTTACTCGGCCGAGTAGAGTTGTGTTACCTGGGAAACGATTTGCATATTTAAGCGAGGGTAAACCTGGCCAACGTAGGATCCCTTGCACCGGCAGGAGCATGTAACGCGTTACCCTTTGTCGTGGTCATTTTTTAAATCCCTCATTAGGTATTAAGTCCCACCATAACGGGACAGAGGGGGACAAAATTTCAGAATTTTCTGGAATGTTCGATGCCGCATTGTTCCCAGAGACTCCAGGACGAATCTATCCGCCCTTATGGATAATGGATGAACGGCTTTGTTATTGCTTATCATTTATGCCATCACGGCGTATCTCCTTGCCTCTCTTTTATTTATCTCCCCCGATTTATAACTCGTATATCTTCAATTAGTGCCGAATGTTCATCGGTTAACTTGGTAATTTATTTATCAACTTGGCAAGAAACTTATTAAGACTCCACGATTGGTCGAATTTTCATTAACGATTCCGTCTTTAAAATATAAAATTGCAATGGAATTTAGCGATTCGACTGTGTCTTCAGATATTATGCGAGGCATAAATTCCTGGGGCTTTTCTGTTAAATTAATTAATTAATAAGAAGGAAAGAAATTAACCGCGCGAACTTTTGCTTTTTTACAACGTATTAATTTTTTTACAACGTATCAATGGTACCGCGTCTATGTGCCAATTGTTGCACCCGCAGATGATTCTCTTAAACAATGTGGCTAACACCGATACAAGCCCTGGCCCGTTTCTCCCAGGGAAAGGTGCAAAAAAGATCTTGGCGTGCAAATATTCAATTTCCGGTTAGCTCGCTTCCTTGCATCGCTCTCACCAACTTCTCCTCTTCCCCGTTTTCCCTATTCCTTTTAACGCTTTAATTACAATTAAAGTTAAACTTTCCATTGGCCGGCCTTTTTCGTTCCGGCCGCGTGTGTGTTTGTTTTCCCTCGTTTCCTACGGCTTTTTCGAATGCTTCCGAGAGGTTCTCCCTTTTCATTAATTTCTCTTTCTTCCTTTATGAGCGAGTCGGCTCCTTCCCGCGAATAAACATCCGTTTGACCCTGTCTTGCATATGAAATTTTTTACCAACGTTACTCGATGGAGGTCAACTCGCTTTTGTCATCTGACGCATCTCGAGGAAGAAATTCCATAAAGTGCCTCACACGTAGTTGTTATTTTTGTACGTGTGAGTTATGCCCCTTTAACAGTTCCCCGACGAATTATTAATGCTAATCCTGGGCCGCCTTAGGGACTAATTATTTATTTCCTCTTAATCTAGGCTCCCCGTTAAATGACAATTCGTTGCACCGTTGAAATGTGATTTTTATCACGTTTCTCTCACCACTTTTTCTCAAACACGGGATACTAATTCTCCGACATACTTTCAAATTTAATACGGACGTGCATTAATTCACTCTTTGTACACTTTACTGCAACCTCATGTACCAAAAGTGTATGGTATTTGTGAATATTTTATAATAGCGTTTGCGCTAAAGTCTCTTCGTCATAACCTAGAAAAGGATTGTACAAATGTAAGATATATGCCATGTCTTAAAAGTTTCGTCAATGCTGTCTCATGATTACAATACAATAACCTGGATTCTTCAAGTACGCCGAATTTCTGTGCGCATCGTTATATATATATATAATATACGCCTAAGACACCATCTAGAACAATCGTTAATTATACGTAAGACATTTCAGAGAATTTCTTATCCATACCGCAGTTGCGCGTTGCGCGCAATTTTCGGTTGTTTTCGAGATTTATATTTTTTTTATCCAGTCATCGAGTCAAGAGGTCTCTCTTTTTTTCTTTTTTTCACACGCGGCGGCGTTATCCCCCTCTCTATCTCTCGAGCCGGACATCGACGTAGTCGTCTTATCGGGGCGAAAGATAGGCATTCCACTGGGCGTGTTTGGTGGTTTCGAGCTGGTGTAGCTCGGCCGATAAGGCAGATCGCGGCCGATTACTGACGCCCCGAAGTCCGCGGGAACAGATGGCGGCGTGACGTCACCGTTAACACCTGGCAGTTCCTTCACGTACGTCCTTACCTCTGCTCCCGATATTTTCTCTATCTCTCTCTCTCTCCCTCCATCTCTTCCCTTCTCTCTTCCTCCTCAGGACTGGCTTTGCACCGAACAAATAGATATTCGGTTTTGCCGCGCGACGGAGATGGCTATTTTTAAAACCGTATCGTGTTCGCTCTTTAAAATAACGCCTCAAGGGGAAATGGATAATTACGTAATTTAGATTGACCCATTCGGTCGCGTTTAACGATACGGAGGCGTCCTGGAATTCCCGCGGCACCCTCTATCTACTTGAAGTAAAAAATTGCGTATGGAATTAATTACTAGGCTGTTATAAATTAGGGTATTCTCGAAAGTTATCCATTATTATCCGGTGCCCGGTAAACTCTTGGGCACGCGTGCGAGGGAATTACTCCGATTGGCCGGCTTCCGTCACGTGACGTAGTCGACGGCGCAGAAGGTCACGTGACCGCCGACCAATGGGAACGCCGCGTTCAGTCCAGCTGTTCCCTACACCCTACACCTCCCCCCTGGGTGGGAGAGATCGAGGTGCGACCTTTCGTTACGTATACACGGATGAAGCACGCCGGCTGATATTTGAAGCCGACCGAAGTCACGTGGCCGAGGCGTCGGAATGATGAATTTTAACGAAATACCAAGTACCCGTAAAAACTCATTTATTGTATAGGTAATTTAATTGCAATTTTTTTTATTCAACGCCTTATACATTACAAATTTTTCGTTATTTTCGTGCCGCAATGAAGTTCAGTGAAATTACATCGTCTCTGTAATGTCGCATTCAACATCTAACTTGAGTTAAAGAAAATCACAATGTAATACCACATCTGATTTAAGTGAAAACACCCCAATAAGGGTAAAAATACACAATGTTATCTGTATTTATACATTTTCCTAATGTGTAATTCTTACGTTTTCGTACGTAAACTTCATGATGTATGCAAACTTCCATGGATTTTAATCAGTGTGCGATGTGTTCTTACAATCTTCTCGATATCACTATCAAGCCCGTTGATATATATCGACGTGATTTTATTATACCTAAACAAAGCAAGTGCAGGTACAAATGTTTGAACACCAATTTCAGGATTCCTTTATAAAGAACCCTTTGGGGCGTAAGAGGGGGTAATATTTGATTTTAATCAATTTTAATGAACCAAAAAAAAATATCTACTTGATATATCGACGTGATTTTATTAGACCTAAACAAAACACCAATGTTTAAACACCAATTTCAGGATTCCTTTATAAAGAACCCTTTGGGGCGTAAGAGGGGGTAATATTTGATTTTAATCAATTTTAATGAAGAAAAAAAAAATATCTACTTACACATACCGCGGCGGGCCATGCTGGCATAATATGGGGCACTCGCCTCCGGTCGGACGCGGATCCGAGGCCACGTATGCGCGCGTCTCGTGTCCGCCTCCGCCCGTGACGGCTCGCTCGGTCCACGGCGTGGCGCGGCCCGGCGCGTACGCGCCGCCAGGGATCAATGGACGCTACCGCGGCGGCCCGCCAGTGGCGACGCGCGTCGTGAACGGGCCTTCGCGGCGTTACGCCGCGCGCATAGGTCAGGTTAGGAGAGCGCGTGTGAACGTCCACGTATGCCGCGCGCGCGGGTCCGCGTCGAACTACGTCACGACGGGGGGCCGAGGGGGAGCGAGAAGGACGGAGCGACGCGACGCGGCGGAGGCGAGAGAGAGAGAGGGCAAGAGCGAGCGGTCGATAGGAGGAAAGGAGGGAGGACGATACGCGGCTCGGTGAATAGAAATTGTTTACGTACGGTGGACGGTGTTTCTGTAACGGGTCGTGGGAGTACCGTGAGGTGCTCGAGGAAATCTCCTAAGGAAGAGGAAATAAGGACTCGACTAAAGATGAGGGAATGGAAAAGTTTCGTACTCGTAGGAGATGCTTTCGGAAAATTACCCGGGTAGTTGTGGAGGTGGAGGGACGTTCCAGAAGGGTTACGTCGTTTTTGGATGTTTCGGGGGTTGAGGGAAATTGATTAAGTGGATTTAAGGGATCTAGTGGTCTTCGGGGTGGCGGAGATCGCGATTTGACTACTTGTCTAGTCCCGTTGGAAGGGTCATTTTTAGAGTATGTCGCGGTTTAGATGGGCGCACGGGAAGTATCCTTCAAAGTCGCCCCGTAATCGGAGGTTGTACGCGTGGCAGTGATTTGCTTAAATCACAGACATTGCTTCTGCGTCCTATTTCATTGACTTTCATCGCGTTTCGAGAGCGTACAAGATACACCTCCTCCCTACCCCCCGTAAACACCGTGGAACGTTACACCGTCACGGGGATAGCGACTACCCGCGCTCCGTAAACCTGGGTGTCGAACTCGCGGCCGGGTATCTCCATAAATCTCCGGTAATTGCGAGGTTTTTCTTTTTTTTTTTTTTTTCAAAATCCCACCGTCGCGCCACCGATACTAGCCGAAAAAGCGATTACAACGCGTAGGAGAAGGGTGGTAGACCGAGCGAGACGAACGTATACCTGCTCGCGTTCGCGCGAGAGAGACGAACGTATGCCCGCCCGCATGCGCGCGAGGACGACCGACGCGTACCCGCCCGCATGCGTGCGAGAGAGACGGACGCATACCCGCCCGCATCCGCGCGAGAGAGAGGGAGCGAGGCACCCGCGCGCGGCGAGGGAAAGGACAGAGAGCGAGGGCACTATACGGGTTCTCGCGCGAGGGACGAGGACGGGGAAGTGCACTACTCCGCGGGCGGCGGAGGGGGAGAGGGGGGCCGAGTAGCGTGGCGTTGATGATCGCGCGGGTGGCTGAATGGAACGGGACTGGGAGGGGGAGCGCGGGGGCCGCGACTTACACGCGTGCGTTTTTAACCTACGATACGCATACGCGCGTTGCGGCCCGTGACGCGGCCCGTCGCGTCGCGTGCACGCCGGGAACGCCGAGAGGCCTCCGCCGCACGCGCACGACATACGTGACCGGGCCGCGAGCGCTGAGGTAACGCCGGTGTAAACGCACCGGGTAACCAGCTGGCCGAGTGCCGACCGCCGATCGGAACTTCCGCGCCAACGGAAACGCTAAGGCGGCTTTAAGGCCCGAGGGGAGCGGAAGGAAACGTTCTCGAGAAGTAGACGTTAAGGCGACTGCGCACGTAACGATAATCGCCGCGATATATGTGCCCATCATTATGAAAGTGGTCTAAGTCATATGTTTTTTGTTTCGTTCTCCTACATTGAATTAATTTCGTTTGAAATAATATGGCGTGAAATAACTGATGAACTCATTTTTTTTTTTTTTTTAATTTTGACTTAGACCACTTTCATAATTATGGGCACATATGTGTGAGAGAAGGGCTTAACCGATGGGTGGACTCTATGGAAAAACTCGACTTTAACTATTGGATTCGCAACTAAGGGAACTTTTTTAATACCATCTATTGACAAAATCCGTAATCGTTTGATTGCCAACCCAATATACAAACGTGACGTCACATAGAAACGGCTCGATTCGATCATACACCCCGTTCTGTTTTCTTTCTCTACCTTTTGTTATTGAAATCTGTACGTGTTCTTCGTTAATTTTATTTAGACGTTAGAGTCCTTCACCTTCCCTGATAGGATCAACTTTCGGGTAGTTTAGATGGTATTTGCAGTTTATAGAGAAGATTTTGAGATATGGCATTTAGGTTAGCTAGTGTCTGTTGATGGTGGAAAATGTGTACTCCATTGTTCGATACTCGTAAATGGGAGAAGAGATAATGTTGTACTTTTTCTCCGTGCGTTTTAGAAATCGCCGGGATTTGTCCGAATGTGTTTAGCCACCTTAAGTTCAATATTTCAGACCCAAGAACCGATTAACATATGTGCCCATAATTATGAAAGTGGTCTAAGTCAAAGTTGAAAAAAAATGAGTTTATCAGTTATTTCACGCCACATTATTTCAAACTAAATTAATTCAATGTAATTTCGAAAGAAAAAATATATGACTTAGACCACTTTCATAATTATGGGCACATATGAGATGAACTATGAAACGGATAAAGAAGTGCAGATTAGTAATATGGGTGGATAAAGACGTGGATAAATGGAGACGGAAATAGTCACGGGGTCGTGAATGAATCCTTTGAGCCTGGTTTGGGAAGGGATTCCGTTCACGTTATTTTTTGAGGTTAGGGTTAGAGCCAAGATGGCGCTTCGATGTGTGGGGGGTGGATTAGGGGGAGGATGTCTCGGATAAGGGTATTGTTTGAGAGGATGTTAGGATTTATGAAGGTTTAGGTATATTACACGTGGCCATAAGATGGTTCTTAAGATTTTATGTAACAACTTGTGATTTTAGTTTGCACTTTTTTCTCTCTTTTCAGTACGAGATGAAGTCGGTTTCTGTAACGTTTCTTTATATGGGAAACGTGTAAAGATACAAAACGGTATCGAACGAACGGTTACCGAAGAGATTGATAATTTGAATATTATATCAATTATGGAATATTTGCACGGTCACTGTTTGCAATCCCGCGTCGTGCGAGATTCCATTCGCGTCAGATTTGATATAATCCGGTGGATAATATCGGATTTACCTGCATTAATACGCACTGATTGAACTTCGGCATTCTCCATTTGAAATTTCACTTTGGGCCATTTTTGGAGATAATTTTATAACGTACTTTTCCCAAGCAGAATTTCCAGCTCCGAATCGATTTTCCCGCGATTTAGAATTTCCTCGGCATTCTGCAGATTTGTGATCCAAAGAGCAATTATAAACAGCGATACCGATTATCGAATCACCAGGATAGACGGTGGCGTCGATAACTGGGGAAATATAGTTAATTAAATAAATTGCAGAGAGGCATTTACAAAGAAAAGCAATTCCCTCTATCTTCGTTCCGAGATCCAATCGAGCAATGTTCCACGTGCTTCGGGGGTACTAAATTCGGTTATCGAATCAATTTAGCGCTAAGAACTCACCTAATCGAAACTCTCCTCTGAGGACCTAAACCACTCCGAAATTATTTTGTCTTCCCCTAAAAAATATTAATTCTTAATCTTCTACCTTAACACAATACAAATGTTATATTCACTCTAGTGATTAATAAGAATACTGACCTCGGTTATCGAATCACTTTGGCTCTAAGAACTCGCCTAATCGAAACTCTCCCTTAAGAACCTAAACCACTCCGAAATTATTTTGTCTTCCCCTAAAAAACATTAATTCTTAATCTTCTACCTTAACACAATACAAATGTTATATTCACTCTAGTGATTAATAAGAATACTGACCTCGGTTATCGAATCAGTTTGGCTCTAAGAACTCGCCTAATCGAAACTCTCCCTTAAGAACCTAAACCACTCCGAAATTATTTTAACTTCCCCCACAAAAAAAAAATAAAAAAATATCAATTCCTCATTTCCTATCTTAACACAATACAAATATTACATTTGTTCCACTGCCTAGAAATAACGTATCATTATTATTTTTTTTCCTTACGTTCCACGACACAAGTTTCATAGTAAGCAGTAACTAATAACAATTAACCTATTCCATTCCGCGTGTCAGTGTTTCCCGGCGCGTTCTTTCCGATGCACTAATCGAACGGCAATCTGGATGGCGTCACCTGGCAATAAAAAAAACCTCGGTTTTCCTGTTTCCTCATTTTCGAAGGGACTAACAATGTGGTATAAAAAGAAAACTCAAGTCCAATTAAAAAACGAACGTAGCGCCCATTACGAGACAATGGGCTCCGGCTCGCGCGACGGTAAAGCAGGAATCGTCAATGAGCGGGGGAAAACAACGGCGGCGGCCGAGGGGAGAAACGCGCGGGAAATTTAAACGGTCACACGCGGCCGTGGTACATTTATTATGCAGCGCGGGTAAAAGGGAGATATCTACCTCGGCGTAACATCGCGTGCCATTGCGTATGGAATCGCGGGTAAAGCGCGTTTTGTCGGGCGGAATCTCCGGGGGCTTCTTTCTCGCGGGAATCTCCCGGGAGTAGCGCGCGATACTTGCGAGGAGAGCGCCGCCATCTTGGAAGAAGAATCCGCGGGCCCGAGAGACGCGGCCCTTTTTCTTTTCTTTTTCTTTCTTTCTTTTTTTTTTTCTTCTCCTGTTTTTGTCTTTATGAGAGAGGCGAGATATACGGGGGGAGAAAAGAAAATGGAAGGAAACCGCCGGGAAGGAACACCCGGACGAGGAAAATTCTCGAAAGTTCCTGGCCTCTTCCGACGTTACGTCACCGGCTTTTTTATCCGCGTTAAACGTTACCGACGCGGAGAAATCCCGCGAGAGAGCTGGGGATTTATCTCTCGAGGCTGTCGGATCGTTTTCCCGGGAATCTTGAATTTTAGATCTCGAGCCTCGGAAAATGCGAGGCGAATTTTTAGGCCGGTGGACTTTTCTTTTTTTTTTTTTTGTGCGGGAACTTCGGACGATTAAATCTGACTTGCTGTGGTGTTTAACGTATCCTACGAAATTTCCACGCTTTTTGGGGAGATTGTATGATTTCAGATTCAAGGTATTAAATGTGAATTAGCACGCGTTTATTATGAACTTATCGGTTTATAATGTCGTATCGTCGTTCCGTAAAATTGTCTAGGAAGATTATGCTTACGTAATGAATTTATAAGACGCGTTCGTGAAGTATATAGACAACGTGGTATAAAATTAGTATACAATAATGAGCCCGAAGAAAAAAGATGTGTATATAAAATTACAATATTTCTTAACGGTGTAATTATTTACGCATCGCGGACCGCTTCGATGAGTATCGTGA
The DNA here is from genome assembly GCF_000612105.2 of Orussus abietinus. NCBI lineage: Eukaryota > Metazoa > Arthropoda > Insecta > Hymenoptera > Orussidae > Orussus > Orussus abietinus. The sequence goes on along the minus strand of NW_019394292.1, from coordinate 165,111 downwards.
AACGACGACGAAACTAATGGGAATTTTCGATATCGCTTTTTTAAAACGAGGTTCGCAGAATTTGTCCTCGCTAAGAATGTCGAACATTCCAGAGGAGCGATCAGAATTTGCAGCTTCGAAAGTGTTCATACCCTCGAGAGGTTGAAATTACTCGTCAACCTTATTACTCATCCTTCATATCTCCATCGGCAATGGAGTAGAACTTATTCCCGTTAATTGCAAGGCCACGAAATTCGTGTCCTACATCTTGTCACCGTTTTTCCGAGGTTCGAATAGATTTACAGGCTCGTTTTGTGCCACTTAACCGGGGATTGATAATTTAAGGCCGGGTTTTTTTTTTTCATTTCTTTTTCCTTTTCCTTTTTTCTCCCTTTCTTTTTAACCGCGTCCGCGTCCTTCGGCGCGAATAAAGTGGGATGCGGCTGTATCGGCTAAGTGTCAAAAACTGGAACGACCGATTCTCGAAATCAATACGGCGTGTTCATTGTAGACGTCGTACCGCGTTCGTACACGAGCGGAAAACGTAACAGACTAGATGCGCGTCACAGCTATGGCCTTAAAGTATAACATCCGCTCCCGATTCTCGGACCCCGTTACTTCCAAGTATCACATGATTCACTTTGGATGCTCCCATGAAAAAATTCCCATGAAATCCCGATACTTGAAGAAACCTCCCCCAGAATTTCCTCCAAAAATCGCCCCTGGAGAAGCGATCCCTATAAATCCGAAAAAGCCATCTTTCCCCGGACCTCGCATTAATACTCCGGGATATTTAATATGAAGTGCCTCCCCCCTCAATCAGTCCATTCTAATACAACCCCCGCCCCCTTTTTTTAAGGGTACTGGATATGAATTCCCATAAAGGCGACGCGCGTCTGCGCACGACCGGCAAAAACCCGGTTTTCTTTCTACGGTAGTAACGCAAACAAATGAAAAAGTTACCTTCCTCTTGGCGTAGAAGTTCGGCGCCGGTTTCGCCTACCGGCCCGAGGGTGCGAGTTTTATCCGCACCCTCCTCCCCGCAATTGGGACGAAAAAACATCGGCGAAGTAAACGGTAACGCGAAATCGCGCGGCCTATAGTCATCCTTTAGCCCGTCTCGGCCACCCCCTGGCCACCCACCCCCTTGGGGGGGGAGTGGGCCCGCCGCGTCTTGCGTGCGCGGGGCGTGCTCGCGCGGCGGGGTCGCGGGCGCGAGTGCACATCGACGCGTCGCGATCCGCGAGCGCGCGCGCGCCCCGCTGCCCCCATCCGACTCCCCTCCCCCCTCGCCCCCTCGCCCCCGAGGACGAGCCGCCACGGCGGCGGAGACGGAGGCCCAGACAGAGACCGAGTCGGAAACGGAGACGGAGGCCGAGACGCAGTCAGGGTGGGGTCGGCGGCCCCCTTCCCCCCCCCCGGGGGGGGGGATTTTTACAAAAAGCCCGACGGCCCCTTTCGTCGCGCTCCGAGAGCGAGCCCGCCGCGACCTCGGCGATGATACGACAAAAAGTCAGATGCACGGCCATTGGCTGTTCTCAATTCGAATTATTGGCTTCCCCGCCCGCCGTTCGTCAGCCTCCCCCCGACTNCCCCTCCCCCCCCCGGCCACCGACCCGCAGCCGCGACCCCTCCTTCGGGCGGCGGCGAGAAGGGCCGAAAAAACTTGGAAAAAAAATCCAATTTCGTTGCCATGGCGACCGGCGTGCGTTGACTTTGATAAAGATCCCCCGGACGAAACGACGGGGGCTAGGGGGCCGCCCGGCTGCCCTGGCCTGTGCCTTGTGCCGTGCCTCGGTTCGTCCTCCCCCCCCCCCCCCCCGTCGATCTGCCGCGAGCGGCGACGACGCCCGGCGTCGGAGGCGGCCGACGTCGCGGGCGGCGGCGGGACGCGTGGACGAGATGCGCCGCTTTTTTGAGATTGGTGAGGGTGGTGGGGTGGGGCTCGCCGGGGCGCAGGTGTTTACGTGGGATGTTGGCGGGTTGTAATTAAAACTGCGTCGACACCTTCGGGAGGACGTCTTATCCTGGATGGACGTTCGTCTTTCTTCCTCTTAGGATATCCTGGATCTTGTAGGTGGGTAGAGGAGAAGGGATGAGGAAAGCCAGGTTAGGTTAGTTTTGCCCCGATTACTTGGTAAGAGGACTAAAGGTGGTTTTATAGAACTGTCGGTGTAAACGGTGGTGTACCGAGACGAGGCAATTCGGACTTTTCGAGCGTACCGTCCCAAGCCGATGCTGGATCGTTTACCCAGACGGATTGATAAATCCACGCCTTTTGTTCGCGTACTAAACCGTCAACCCCGATTAGGGGAAACTTTTATAAATATCTTGACGTCTCGATGTACATAGAATGACTCTTTCGTAATACCTTGACTGTCAACCCCGAAGAACGGTCACGTGCGCGGCGTGCTCGCCCTATGCCCCCTCTATGCCTTTACTTGTCAAACTCCAACTTAGGGCCTCCATAGTCACGTGCTAAGGTTTCAAATTATTCGGTGGGGGTCAGGGAAAGTTTTTATAATTATTTTCACGTTTCAATATACATAGAATGACTCTTAACTGTCAACCACAAAGAACGGTCATCTCCGCGGCGTGCTCGCGCTATGCCGCCTCTATGCCTTTACTTGTCAAACTCCCACTTGGGGCCACCATAATTACGTGCTAAACTTTCAAATTATTCGGTGGGGGTCAGGGAAAGTTTTTATAATTATTTTCACGTTTCAATATACATAGAATGACTCTTAACTGTCAACCACAAAGAACGGTCATCCCCGCGGCATGCTCGCGCTATGCCGCCTCTATGCCTTTACTTGTCAAACTCCTACTTGGGGCCACCATAATCACGTGCTAAACTTTCAAATGATTCGGTGGGGATCAGGGAAAGTTTTTATAATTATTTTGACGTTTCAATATACATAGAATGACTCTTAACTGTCAACCACAAAGAACGGTCATATCCGCGGCGTGCTCGCGCTATGCCGCCTCTATGCCTTTACTTGTCAAACTCCGCGCACGCGCGGCCAGGCGAGGTAGAAACGGCGGAGCTCGTACAAAGGCACCGATTCGATTAGCAAAATGGCCTTTCTCAGCGGCAAGGAAACCGAAATTGATTTCACAGGAGGAAATTACATATCCCGGTGGACGCGCATACGCGCAAAATTCCCGTCGCGTCGCGTAATCCGCAATTACACTCGCGACGAGCCGGCACAAAAGTGCGCGTGCCGCGGCACTGAAAGAAACGCGCAAAAAAGAGGAAAGAGGAACGACGCGTACATCCGTACGCACAAGGCGACCTAATTATTTCCAAAACCTAATAAAACCCGGCTTTTCGCGACCGAGGGAAACGTGGAATGAAGTCGCCCTCCCTTTAGGACCTCGCGTGTGTTATTTCGTATATATCCGAGTAGTGCATAACGAGGTTTGATTTTGGACGTAAACTCACATCAATTTGGAAGAAGTACTGACACTTCTATTTCGATCCAAAATACGGACCCACTGATTAAGGCGACGCGAAAGCGACGTCAGAGATCTCGTTTGTGAAACTTTTCTTCTAACTGGATTCAACCAAATCGCTTCAAACCTCGCAACATTTCCGCAAGACATTTCTTCGGCCCATTTCCGCGTGCTCGCATTCACCGAAGCGACTAACAACTTTTATTACGACCCTCAATTATTATTCCGCAACACTTCAACAAACACGTGCAGTTGCAGAGTCCTCTCCGTTTCTACAACCCCCACGTCTGCATTGTTCCGTTTTTTTTTTCCTCCCCCTTTTATCTCAGCGTTTCGATTACCCTAATTGCGAATCACCGACCTCCGGATTAACGAAAAATGGCGAAGTAACCAATTTGCGACGAGCACAAATTGCGTCGCCCCCCTCGGTGTGCCTCGTCGTAAAATCCTCGGTACTCTCTTTCCCTGACTTGGACGCGTGTACATTGCACTTAGCCATTGCACCAGGCTCACATGAACGCGCACGAATGCCTATATATCCCCCCCTTCCCCGTAGCCGCCCCCACTCGCACGCTCCCTCGTGCATCTTCTCTTTTTTCTAAAAAGAACTTTTTTATTAAAAAAGTTACGCCGCCCTTCCGCCGGCGCGCATTAAAAGTTTCGGGGCCGAACGATATTTCATAACTTCTGCATTTCGAAAAATGCAAAACGACCCCGTCCGACTCTCCCCGGGAGAAATATATCGTTGCATTTTGTTATTTTACTACTTAAGATTCTTGTAAACGCCATTTCCTGGGGCGCCGTAATTCAAGGGCCATGAACGACCCCGAGGAGGAAAACCGTACCCGAGTAATTTTCCTCGAGAAGGTTTCTTCGTCTTTATTCATAAATAATAACTGAATTCTTCTTTAGCGATGTTAATACGACCGCGCGGGAAAGAGGAGATGTAGTCGATACGGAGGTGTTTCAATGCTTTTTAATTTTTTCCTTTATTTTAGGTAATCTTTAATTCATCATTTAAGCGAACTCGTTCAATGACTGACTCGCGAACGAACGCGCTCGAATTTTCTCGTGCACTTTCCGTATAAAAGTCCCTTAATAAAAATTATACTATAATCACACTGTGTTTCAATGCTTTTTAATTTTCGCCTTTATTTTAGGTAATCTTTAATTCATCATTTAAGCGAACTCGTTCAATGACTGACTCGCGAACGAGCGCACTCGAATTTTCTCGTGCACTTTCCGTATAAAAGTCCCTTAATAAAAATTATACTATAACCACACTGTGTTTCAATGCTTTTTAATTTTTTCCTTTATTTTGAGTAATCTTTAATTCATCATTTAGGCGAACTCGTTCAATGACTGACTCGCGAACGAGCGCGCTCGAATTTTCTCGTGCACTTTCCGTATAAAAGTCCCTTAATAAAAATTATACTATAACCACACTGTGTTTCAATGCTTTTTAATTTTCGCCTTTATTTTAGGTAATCTTTAATTCATCATTTAGGCGAACTCGTTCAATGACTCGCGAACGAGCGCGCTCGAATTTTCTCGTGCACTTTTCCGTATAAAAGTCCCTTAATAAAAATTATACTATAATACTACACTGATACGGACGGAAACCTTTGTCGAGCTCCTTTTATAACGATTGGAAAAATAAAATAACGAATTGACAACGGTGCCAATTTATTTTCCTACGTCAATACGAAGCGCCGTGACGCGCGTAATTCCGAAACTTCGTTAAAAACGAAGCCGGTCATTGTTGCGAGTCACTCGGGTCTTATTCCATAAAAAGGAGGAAGGGGGGAAAAATAAGAAAAGGATAAAAAGGCCCTGACAAAACATCTCGTTGAGTCCGTTTTCTGCCCCTTTGTTCGCGGGGACTCGTCGAGATCAATTGTACGCGTGTTTACGCACGCGTCGCTACGTGCAATACCGTCGCAACGAGGCATTGCCCGTCAATGCCGACAAGTGGTACAGAGAGAAAGAGAAAGAGAAAAAGAGAGAGAGAGAAACAGAGGTAGTCTCCGCAGTTAGTTCTCCGTTTGTTCGCGAACCACTGCTTGCATCGCCCTCTCGTTCCCTCTTCGTCTCTCCTCCGACCTGGCTCGAATCTCTCTCTCTCTCTCTCTCCCTCCTCGCCCTCCTCGGAATTGCTCCTTCTCTCCCCTTTCCTCGTACGATAGGGCCAGTTTACCCTGTACTTGCTCGGATGAGAGAAGAGGTCTGCTTGTCAAATCCGTCTCGCCCGTGGCGGCCGATCCGCTGCGGAGAAACTGCATTTCTGCAGATACTTTTCCTGTACATTGTTGAGGATTTATGCCCTGAAGATAAATCGCCCGGTACCAAAGAAATATTTCTTCGAACGGTATTAATGAAATACCTACTTGAACGGTACCAATGAAATATTTAACTTTCTCGATTACCAGAGTGTTCTAAATCGTCTTACGATTGTCCTGACCCTTTGGTTTCTCATATTAGAGCCTTCGATAATTGGAGGTCGATCGAAATATCGCACGGTACCAAAGAAATATTTCTTCGAACGGTATTAATGAAATACCTACTTGAACGGTACCAATGAAATATTTAACTTTCTCGATTAGGTCGATCGAAATATCGCACGGTACCAAAGAAATATTTCTTCGAACGGTATTAATGAAATACCTACTTGAACGGTACCAATGAAATATTTAACTTTCTCGATTACCAGAGTGTTCTAAATCGTTTTACGATTGTCCTGACCCTTTGGTTTCTCATATTAGAGCCTTCGATAATTGCAGGTCAATCAAAATATGAGAGCTCGACGCCATTACGGTATTCTCGTTTGAGCTAGGTTAAAAAATAAAAAAAAAATAAATCCAAATTTTGAAAGTATAAGGATAATTCCTAGGTACTCTCGGGTCACGTGTCAAGTTTCGGACGGTTTTATCCAATACCCTTAAACAAAAGGTGTATTCAAATCGACCGATTCGAGGGGGTTTCACTTCACCTTAATCCCGCGGAAATGCCTCGGGAGCCGGTGTCCAAGTTGGCCGGTAAATCCCGAAAATATCCCCATTCCCCAAATGGGGTTTTAATCGGGCGGCAGTTGCCGCGAACCCGTTTCTTTCTGCCGTTTCTGCCTCTTCCTCTGAGAATATCCTCGCGGCCTTTTTTCCCCCGCTCGTCCCTTTTCGAGCCCCTCGAAGTCGGAGGGAGGGGGAGCCGGCCAGCTTTTTGGACTCTCCTCCTTTTTCCCCGGCATTTTAATTCGAACTCCTCCCCGTTCCCTCTCTCGGTTGGGCCCTTGTCTGAGAATTGCTCCTCCGGTCCCTCTCGCGAATTTCGGGCTGACTCGAATTCGCATTACTCGCGCTAAGGACCTCCAATGGTCGGCCATCTTTTTTTTTCTCTCTTACTTCCTTTCTTCCTTTCTTTTTTCTCTCCACCTTTCTGGGGAGTAAAACGAGTTTCACTGTATTTAGTTTTTGCTCCGCGTCTTACCTGTTCCTTTGTGCTCGAGGAACACTCCGTGTGTCATTACCTCGAGAGGAAATGGCGCGAATTATTTTATTTTATTTTTATTTCTGTTTTTTATTTTTTTATTTTTTTCCCTGAGGTACCTACAGCTACGTGAAACGGTTTTGTCAAATTACTCGCATTAACACCCAATTCAATGTGGTATGACTCCGACTACGTGCGCAGTTTTAAAAGACACTTTGCAATGTTGCAATATTTTTTATATTATATTAAGTCCCGTTCGGACTTGGTGGATTGATTTTCATAGATGGTTTTTAAATTTATCAAGCATTTTGTACATCTATCTGCGTATTTGTTAATTCTTATAGAAATTCTCACGATATAACGTCCTGGCATAAAATTCCATGTTTATTTAGGAATTTGTAGGGTGTATTCACTTTACTTATGTGTATATAGAGTTTATCGTTTTATCAAAACGTTTTGGATTAAAGGGGAATGAAATTCCCGAATGCTTTTAACGACCCAGGTACAAGGAGATTGCAAGCAACCCCTAAATGTCAAAATTGGGTATATCTGGTAATGACATATATCGTTTAACGTAAGGAATGAAAATTACGAAAGCCTGTCTCGGGAATAACAAATATCGTTTAAACCAAAATTAAATCACTCTCCCTTTACATAATTCCAGATAATGAATTTAGTCTGATTTGTTCGATTTTTTGTTAGGCATTGCGATTTTTTGGATGAACAGACTATATCGGCACGTTACGATAAAAATATAAAGTTGGAATATTATTTTTTTTTTTCTTTTTTTTTTTAAGCAGTACAGTTTCGTGTTATACGAAAGCTCAATCTTCAAGCCGTGTTCTTGAACCACCGTGTTATACGAGGGCTCTTATCATTTTGATACAGTGTTGTATCACAATTGTGCTATACGAGGGCTTTTACAATTCTCATCGCACGTTTTATCAAAACCATATTCTCAAAGCACCGGGTTAGAAGAGGGTTACGTATATCGTCGAACGAAAGCACACTTTATTATGCACCCCTTTCGCGTAAAGGGGTTAATTTCCTCCCTTTCCTCCATTCTCGAAATCCTTGTTCCAACAATGTCTTGTATTCCGCGTAATTCCCTGTAACCTCTAAGACCCTTTACTCCTCGAAGTGGTTAATCGTTAAAAAATTACTAATCCTCAAATTCCATACACGCGACACAGTGCAAGATATTAAATAAATTCATGAAACACGCGTCGGAAGCTATATTAGGCCACGATACGATAAATTCATATAAACACCCTCTATTTAACATGTACGATGTTAAATTCTATAAAGAGTTAATTCTCTATTTTTAATTCATCCGCGAAATCCTTGTTCTAACAATGTCTTGTTTTCCACTTATTTGAGATCCATTCGTACATTTGCAAACATTGCATGATGATACCGCAAGATTTATTATTTAAATACAATTCTGTTCTTTATTATTTAAATACAATTTATTATTACAATTTATTATTTATTATTTAAATACAATTCTAGGTTTCTTTCTCTTTTGTTTTTCGCAAGGGTGGAGGTGATTTTTTAGCTTGCCTTTGGATCGTGAGGCCGATATTTGATCGGTCGAGGATAGAAGTTCTAAAAGAGCCTTCGGGGAATCCGGAAGAGAGGTTTCGGGGTCATCCATCCGAGTAGTGACCGCAAGTGACGGTGCTTAACCTCGAGGATTGCTTAGACTCTCGGCGTAACGCGGGGCTAAGAGAGCAATTTCATGCCGTGTTGATTCTAAACATCACGAGCGAACCCTTTCTCCCTACTTGGCAAAATTCCGATAGTAGCCAATAGACCACGGAATAAAAAATGCCATTTTGCTCGTCCAAACGGTCAGGTGAAGATGGGCGCGAAATTTCAAACGTTACGTATACCAGAATTGAAAGATCGGGAAGAAATAAGAAACGTCGGTAAACCTAACGGGGTAAACAGTCAGTTTTTTACCCTCTTAAAGGTTGACTGTCGCGACATATTTTCAGACCACCTACTAAGTCGTACATTGCTTAATGCTCGCTTCTTATTTTTTCTTTTCTTCTTCTCTTTTTTTTTTTAAATATATTTATTTAAATATATAAATTTCACCAGGATTTTCTCTTAGGCCACTATCATCATTCTAAGCACATATATACTATACAAGTACTATTTCTTTACTTCAAGGGCATTTATTATGAGCCCCGGTGTGCTGCCGAAAATCCGACAGATTTTCCAGACTTCTCTCATAGACCACTTTCATAATTCCCAGGACATATACATCCGACGCACAATCCCCCGGTCGGGTAATCCCACCGCTTATCGGCTATACGCGCGATACGTGAGAAAAACCAATCCCCGATATACCGGGGCACGGTCGAGGCGGTAAAAAGAGGCGCTCCGGGGGAAGCCCTGACAAGGTTCTCGAAGGTTCCTCGCCCCTTAACGGCTGTTCCCACTGAATTCGCGCTACTTATAATCCGGGTAAGTTGCATTTAACGCGCGACTGCTCGCGAGGGAGGAGGTTATGTGTTCACGTGACGCGGGGGGTGGGGGTGGGTTGCCTCCACAGCCAGGTTTCCACCTACGGCCGGACGCCGCAAAAGCGTTTACGGTATTCCCGGGGACGTCGAGGAATTCGCGAATGGCGGAATGTGCGATGAACGCGTCTCCCGTCTCGCTCCCACCCCTCCGCCCCCGGCGGCGCTCTAGCCCCCCTCCCCTATCGGGCTTCCTCCCCCCACCCGCGCCCGCATCCGTCCTCTTCTCGCTCCTCGCGAATTGTCTCGCCCGTTGCCTCCTTACCTCCCTCTCGGCTCGGCTCTGTTTTCTCTACTAGCCGTTAGGGGCGCTGCCGTTCCCTGTCTCCCTCTCCGTCTCTCCTGGCGGACTCATCGCGCGGCGTTTGATCTCCCCTCGAGCGCCGCCACGAGACTGAGAGAGACCGAGCGACCGCGGCCTACTCGACCCCTCCCCTCCCTCCTTACCCCCCGCCCTCTATACATACGTGGAAGGAAATACTGCTGCAAGTGTTACGTACGCTCGAGGGCGAAAATGTTGTCCTACGTCGGCACTGCGTGGAATGCCGAGTGAAATTGAGGGTTATACCCTTCGCTGTGTAACCTTCCTCGCGTTATGTTAATGTTAATGGCACCGTCCGGGGAATTAAGCCGACGTTAATTACCCGTAATAAGCGATGGAGCTGGGCGAGGACGAATCAATGAATCGGAATTAGAAAGGGGATGCGGAGCAATCCTCGTATCAGGGGTTTATATTAAAATGGGAGATATTTCTTTTTAACTCTTCCTACTTGTAATCGTTTGTTTTAACTTGTTTAAGTCTTTCGACTCCAACGTGAATTTACGTTCCTGGATTGTCTGCAATGTGAAGCGTAACAATAGTTATGATCAAGCACGAGGGTTGAATATTTTATTGACTTTGGAAATAATGATAAGACGCGTCCAGTCTTTGTCGTTTTACGTTGCGGATTGAATGCGAAGATATTGTTTAACGACTACCGTCGACTTCGTTATTTCAGTTAGAATGGCTTAAAAGAATCGATTAAAACTTGACTGCATTCTGGTGGTTTCTTTGACTTTTAAATAGTATATTGTTATTCTATGACCGTATGTTCATATGTTAGACAGTTATAACATGATGTATGGTAAGTCACTTTTAAGAAGGAAAATGTTCAATTTGACTCTTTAGGTACTAATAATGTATGAGACTCTTGTGTGAATATCTTTAATAGGGCCGTTCAAAGATTTAACGAGCCTTCTCTTTGTCGCTTCTCGCGACCTCCCTCGGGGAAACGGTTTTCCGCGAAGGGCCGTTTTTCATTCGATTAGCGAGAAACGACGGGTCTCGGAGACGAAACGCTTTTTGCCGCAATCTTCTATTAAACGGTCCTTGGAACAAAAAAAAAAAAGAGTCAGGCTTCCGCGAACGTAACAGCGGGCAATATCGACCGATGATCAAACGGAGGAGAAAAACGCGGGCCCGATACGTGCCCGTGTTTCGGTAGAGTGCCTCGAGCCGCCATCTTGGATCGGGGAACGCCGGCCGGTGACGTCATCGGGTACGTCTTACTCGATTAAATGATGCCTCCTTTTTCCTAACGACATTAATCGATCACTGGGGGGATTATGTAAAAATCGAACTTTAATCCTTTAAGGTAATTTTCAGGTGTGTCTTAACGGTAGAAGTAATGCAAAGTGGGACGGAATAAGCTGAACGGAACGAGGACGCCGACAGCGTCGTGCCGCCATTTTGAATCGGTTTAGAGGACGCCAAAAGACTCACTTGATCGTCGTTTCTGTCGCTTTTATACCAGATTAATAATTCGTGGAGTATTCTATAATGAAGAAAAAAGGTCGCGAAGGTGAGGGTTTTAGGATTTGAACCGGAAGGGTGAAAATGTGGAGCGGAACAATTTTACGGAATAAAAATGCCAAGCCACCGTGTTGGATTGGTCTGCGTTACATCACCACCGAGGTCGCCGGGCATATTTAACTCGATGTTATTTCTCTTCTTTTGACGGTATTAATATTTAATCTCGAATGGAAGATGATTTTAAAGTTGCACTTTAATCCCGAGAGCGATCCGACCGTTGTGGAGTTCACTTCCACTTGGAAAGATAAGGTAAGCCGAGCAGACATTAAACTCCCTCAAAATCGCGATAACGTTTTACCTGCCATTTTAAATAGACCGCTGCCGGCTGTTATTAATTGATTCGTGTCGAAAGGCCGGTTTTAAAATTGAAATCGTACCGTCAGACGCATTTAAATTATGAAAATACCGCGGACCGGCGGAAAAATTAATTCCCCGGCATTTCCGTGTCGGTTGATTAAACGGTAAATTTTCGATTAAACAGTACAAGGCACTTGACACAATTCACCATCCCCTGGAGACCGACTTGATTCTGCAAAACTGCGAGTTGTTCGATTATTTTTCAAGGGCCATTCCTGCTCCACGCGTCTAAAGAGAAATTACGCGGACGAACAACGAAGTCTTATCAAATATTTCCGTTTAACGATCGACAATTTTAAATCCAGAAAGGCGTCGCGTAAACCGCGCTTGAATTGTTTAAAAATATTGCGGGCCGAGAAAAAAACATTTAAACTTCCGGACCGATTAAACGGCGAATTTTCAATTAAACGACGCGAGACACTTGACACAATCTACCAGAATTGTGCACCACACAGAATTGTTCGGCGCTTTGCGAGGGGCCTCGATTCTTGTACCGTGAATTATTTTCCCCGGGTAAATATTAAAATCCCTAGGCGCTTAATTGCATTTTGTATAATAAATGTATAGGCGGTGCGTAAATACAGGGCGCAACGTTCCTTACGTTGCGTGCCACGTGGTGCATACGTGTACATACTCCTGCGCGTAATGAACACGAATATATACACTCATACGTAATGAACACGAATATATACACCCATACGTAATGGACACGAACATATACACCTGCGCGTGGTAAATACGAGTACATACACCTGTGCGTGGTTAATACGAGCACATACCACCGTGCGTAGGGAATATGTGCACATTCACCCGTGCATGGTGAATACGAGCACATACCCCCGTGCGTGGTGCATATGAGCATGTACCTGTGTGCGTAGAGAATACGAGCACATACCCACGTGCGTGGGGAATATGTGCACATTCACCCGTGCATGGTGAATACAAGTACATACCTCCGTGCGTGGTGAATATGAGCATGTACCCGCGTGCGTAGAGAGTACGAGCACATACCCACGTGCGTGGGGAATACGTGCACATTCACCCGTGCGTGGTGAATACGAACACCCTCACTCACGCGTGGTGAATACGTGCATATTCGTCCACACACGCGAGGTCGCGTGGGGGAGGTTGGGGAAGGGCAGGATGAATCGAAGGGTGGATGCAACTGGGGGTTGGCTGCACGTGGGAGCCGTGGGTTGGATTAGGTTAGTTCGATGAATGCTGCACGTGTGCTGGCCCGATTGTTTACACGAGACCGCCGATGGTGGACAACTTTTTATTTTTATGCAGTTTATTTGCTGACCCAGAAGTCATATACCCTCCATAGTATTATAATAAATACGCTATAATAGTCGTTTAAAAATCGTAAATCATGGATTATATTATTTGTATAGCAAGCATTTAAACGATTCCTCGGAGCTGTCTAGAATCTACCTTATAAACGCTCCCAGCTCCATCCGCGCGCGATCGAAACATCCGCCATCTTGGAAGTCATATCTCCTCCATAATATTATATTAAATACGCCATAATAGTCGTTTAAAAATCGTAAATCATGGAGTATATTATTTGTATAGCAAGCATTTAAACGATTCCTCGGAGCTGTCTAGAATCTACCTTATAAACGCTCATCCTCGAGTGAGACGGCCTCGACTCCAGCTCCATCGGCGCGGCCGCCATCTTGGAAGTCGGCCATTCCCCCCTCTGGCGGACCCATTGTTAATATTATGCGCGGGGGTTACGCCGTAAATTACGAGGGTATTATGCGTTTTCTTAGGTGGTAGCATTATTCGTGCCAAGCACGTTGGTAGCACTGTCCAGGTCCGCGAGGGCAGGAGGGGAAAGGAGGGGAGGTGAGCTTACTCTTTTGAGTCGGTGAACTTTTGCCAAGTTCGAAACGGGCCGACGCCGACGCCGACGCCGACGCCGCCATGGGGTCTAACCGAGCCTCCCCCACCCCCTCTACGACGTATTACGAAAATCTCGAACGAAACTCCGAAACTCGGCCTTATATTAAAAACGAAGACGCGACGCGGAACAGTACCGGTTACGTTTTAACTGGATTACGGGTTTTAATTAAATTGCCGATTCCGCCGTTTAATTAAAAGCGCCGATCCCGCTTTAAATTATTACTCGGCTGCGAAAGAGCGCGGATTTATCCGCAAAATACGGGACTGGAGGGCTGGTACTTTGGCTCCGGTGAAAACTCGATGCTAATTTAGTTGTTTGAAGGGCTTAATCGTTGTTTACGCCCGATGATAATGGAGCGAATATCGTGGCCGGCTCTTCGTAGGTGGAGGGGGAAAAAAAATCTCAAATTTGGATTCTGGAAAAGAGGGATGCCTCTGTATGGAAAAAGTACACTTTTAGCAAAGCATTCTTGATAATAGTTTTCCTCTTACTGCGGGAATAATCGCATGGACAGCGAAAATGTTTGCAATTGAACCGAACGTTGATTTAACCAGGGAATTTAGGAAGCATTCTTTAAGAATAATGCTTCCTAAATTAACTAATAAATTTGTAGCAACGGTCAATAATAGTAATGTCGTCCCCGCTCGAACCAATGAGCGACATATAGTTGCTAGAAACGAATTATTGCAACCATGAATAGAAATTACGTATGTACGAAGTGACCGTACTTTTTTCTTGCCAAGATAACAAAAATCTTGACAATGAGTAAAATAAAATATATTTGGCCCATTCTCAAGTGTTCGTATTCGTAGGAGCGAGTAAAATGTGTGACTGCAAATTCTTTTCCCGCGGGTAATTTTTAGGCTAATTGCCCTCACTTTTGTCTTCGTGGGATGACGTCACGGGGGTAATACATCGAAGGAAGAAAATGGAAATCTGAAATTGCGAGCATCCATCCCGGTAAGGGAAATGCGAAATGCGAAGTCTCCGCACTTCGGCGTCTACGGGGAAGTTCGGACAAGTTCCGGAAACGGACTTATGCAAAAGTCCAATATGGCGCGACGGGGCAGCCGACATATTAAGAAAATTTCGAACCGCTCGAAAACTCGGTCTTATCGAGATAAGAAAATGGGGGAACAGGACCGGGAGGATCTTTAATTGGATTGCCGATTTAATTGAATTGCTGATTTCGCGTTAATTAAGTGCGCCCGACTGCGTTCGAATTGAGTTACTGTTTACTTCCTGAGCCGATCTTCGGCCAATTAAATAGTGTATATAAATCGCCACTCCTAGTTACAGATTACTTCAAAGGGTCGAAGAATATTCGGATTGTCGGATGTGTCTGTAGCGTAATGAGCTCCGACAACCGAGATATAAATACGCACATCCTAGCCAGCACTGAATTTCCTGTTAAGATGTTCAGTGCCATGCAAGCACGTGTACACGGAGAAAGATGAAAGCCTTAAAATTACAGAAGCCAAAGCCCTTTAACCGTATCGTGAAGAACAATTTCCAATGGATATATTCTTCACGATACGGTTAAAAACTGTTCCATTAACGAATCAACCGCGATTCCATCCAATAAACCACATTTTTTATTTCCACACGTGACAATTCCTATCAATGACATTTTTTTTCCTGAGGGTAGATCTTAGCAAATTTTGTTCAAATGAACTAAAATTCGTTAAGCCTAATCGAAACCATATCCAAAAACATCCAAGCGATCGCTCAACCGCGGTTCCATCCAATAAACCACATTGTTTCATTTCCACGCATGACAACTCCTGTTAGTGACATTTTTTCCTCAGGATTGATAATAGCAAATTTTGTTCAAATGAACTAAAATTCGATAAGCCCAATCAAAACCATATCCGAAATCATTCAAGGAATCGCTCAACCACGGTTTCATTCAATAAACCACATTTTTCATTTCCACGCCTGACAATTCCTATTAATGACATTTTTTTTTCCTGAGAGTAGACCTTAGAAAAGTTTGCTCAAACGAACTGAAATTCGTTAAATCCAATCAAAACGACATCCGAGATCATCCAAGCGACCCATCAACCACGATCCCATCTAATAGACAATATTTCCATTTCGACGCTTGAAACTACCCGTGGAGGAAAACAAAGATGGCGGGCGCGACTCTTCAGAGAATCTCGAGCGACGAGTACCCGGCGTCGTCGTCGGCGGTAAGTCGGGGCCGGCGTCGGGCCGCCATGGCGTCTAACCGGGTGCCACCCCTCGCGGCGGACCGCCCCCTCCCGGCGGCGTCGGGACGCCGCCGCCGACGTATTATGGAAATTTTGAACCAATTCGAAAATCAATAGCTCGCCGATGAAGGCTCCCCGCGGCCTCGGGCGCGTTTAGGCCTTCGGGTTCCGGGACGGCCGGGGCAACGTTTCGTTCCCATGCCCCCTCCCCCCCGGCCCCCGTTCGCCTCCTTCTCCTCCGCCGCCTCCTCCTTGTCCTCTTCCTCCCCCGCCGCCCCCGCCGCCCCCGCCGCCGCGCGCCTGGAGGGGCGAGCTTTTTTCGTTTTACAAACTGGTTCAATTTTTTCTCAAAAAGCGGGTGAACACCGTGGAAACCGGTTGTCTACGCCGGGGCGACTCGGCCGAGGCGTCGGAGGGGAACGTCTTGGTCGCAGGGACGTAGACCGGCGCGAGGGGAGCCCTCCGAGGAGACTATAGTCCTCCGCGATTAACTCCGGACTCGCGAGCTTGGATTCCGGGTGAGATGCATGGAGATATGCAGGGGGGCAGTGGGACGCGGTTAGGACCAGAGTCCCGTGACCGGCCACGCGAATAGAGCCCTTATGGACGACGAGCCGGCGTAGAGGGATTATAGGGGCATTGTACCATTACGATATTTAAGGCGGTACGGAAGTGTCGTATATACATATTATAGGGGCTTTGTACCATTACGATATTTAAGGCGGTACGGAAGTGTCGTATATACGTACCTAAAAATCCAAATGTTTATCAAACTTATCTCCAAATTGGGTGCACCGAATAATTTGAAGCTTCATCGGGAGGTTATGGAGGCCTTAATTGAGCATTATGAGCATTTCTTATAATACTATAATTCAATCTGGTATTCTATCATGCGTTTTGGTATAATGTAATCTAAGTGACGTAAACGGAAGGTCTGTCAAAAATACCCGTGGCGGTGAATGTGTTAATGTTGGAACGTGCCTGGCGTATGATAGCGGATATTATTACCGTTATGTAAGAAACGTTATAGGTTAATTGGAGGCATATGGTAATGGTTTGTAATGACTGGTAATATGTTGTGGTTCTTTTGTAATTATTGCCTATTAGTCATCATTTTTGGTTGTGGCCTGTGAGTCGTAATTGGTGGTTGAAGGTATAATCGTTGCGTTATATGTTTGTTAATATCGAGGAGACGAGGTGTACGTGGTCGAACGATTTGGTTACGGTATCGAAGGGGAGTTCGTTGCTCGTAGGGTTGTCTTTATGTCTATAGGTTGACTATAGTCCCCCGCGATTAACTCGGGGTTTGCGCGGCAAATCCCAGATGAAGTGCACGGAGATCACGGGCGAGTCTGGCCTGCCGTAAGGACTAGATTCCCGGGGACGGTCAAGCGAATAGCACCCTTGTGGGTCGCGGACTCGGCACGGTACTCGCTTTGACGCACGGACAGAACATCGGCATAAATGGCTTCGAATATCTTGTCAGAATTTTCGCAATGCAAAGACAATTCGACGAGGAGTTTTTACGACGAGAGCTTTAATATGTTTATTGGAACCTTGTGAAAAAGGGTGCTACCGTCGCCGTAAACTCGATGATATATAAAAATCGTCCCTTTCTTTTTAGAAGTAGTCTTGAGACGTAACTTATGACATTTTCCTATCCGTGGAATTTTGTTTAATTGGGCGTAATTTAAAGAGCCAACGATTACTATTTGATATCCATAAAATTAATGGGACTCGAAAACCATGTCTAGATGCAAGTTAAAGCAATTTTCTACCCGATACTTAACCCTCTATGGGCCCGTGTAACTTTCAGGTCACATTTTAAAAGAACATTTTTTTTTTTTCATTTGCATATATAGGTTCCTAATTGCTGAGTTTTCGTTCCCCCAATTCTTTTTTTATTTAAAACAAAAATTCGGCCCATAGAGGGTTAAAATAACACGTTGCTATTAATAACACTTTGCCTTTTGCAAGACATAAAGAAATAAAAAATCGTCATCTTACAATATATCCGGAAGTTCCGGGGCACCAAAACCGTCGTCGGGTTTCTAGAACTGCCCGTGGATGCAGGTTAAGTCGGTTCTCTCCGTCCGCGGGACTCTCACGTGGGCCATTGTGTGCGCGTCCTCGCGTCGTTTGGCGCGCTTCCTCGCTCGGTCCCTCGGGGCGTCTCTCTCTCGGCCGCGCGGCCCGCATCGGTGCGTCTCGCTCGCGCGGCCGCTCTCCCGGGCCTCGTTCCTCCGGGCGCCGCGCGAGAGAGAGAGAGTGCGCGCGGAAGGACAGGGGGAAAAAATGGTCGAAAGGGACGCGAGGCTCGCCACTTGAACTCGGTCGATAGCCCGGCCGACTCCTCGTCGCTCCTCTCTTTCTCTCTCTCTTCCTCTACGTCACTTTAATTGGGAAGAGAGTCAGCTGCGCCAATGTGCCATTACGAGACGTTCCCTCCGGCCGCTCGTTACACCCCTTTCCCTCTCGGCGGGCCAACTTTTCGAGACGCCCGCCCCGGCGTCGCGGCGCCGCGACGCGCGGACCGTACGTGGACGCGCGAACTATCGATTCCGACCGAGGTGTCGGCTAAATCCGAGGGATGCGTCTCTCTCTTTCTCGCTTTTTCTCTCCCGCCCTCTTCCTCTCTCCCGAGGGTAAATAGCGACGCGCCTGTTGAACGCAGACCGTCGGCGTTCCTTTTCCTTCGCGCTCCTTCGCGCTCCTTCTTTTTCACTTCTTCGGGATTTTTATCCCCTTCCGAATCCGGTTAGGTAAGTAAAGGGTAAATGGATCCTCGGGATGCATTTCTGGATTTGCTTTAATTGTCGTGCTCTTGGGATATTGCTTTTTATATACTTCTGCGCTTCCTTTTAGTCCCTTCCATTTCTTCGCAATGTGTTTTACGCGCTTCTAAAATAACTCATGTACTCGTTCGGCAAATCATCGACTTTAACCCTCAAAATCATGTGGTAATCACTGAAACGCGTTGTTTGTTATATGAAATCAATGGCAATTTGCTCTTGCGATCTTGATTTTTAGTAGGAGACGAGCGCAAATATCGTGCCTCAATTAGCTACGCATTTTAATTCCACTATATTCTTCTAACTGGTTATGCAAAATCGACGCCAATGTATATGTCTATCGTGATATATTGACGTGTATGCTTATTTGTTTAATCCTGGCATACGCGCGAGAGTATTAAAAAATATTTTACTACCATTCTCCATTTTCCATTTCTACGCAATTTCACATTAAGTACTACCGTAAGAGACAAGCGCAAATTTCGTGCCTCAATTAGCTACGCATTTTAATTCCACTATATTCTTCAAACTGGTGATGCAAAATCAACGCCAATGTATATGTCTATCGTGATATATTGACGTATATGGTTATTTGTTTAATGCAGGCATACACGCGAGGGTATTAAGAAATATTTCACTACCATTCTCCATTTTTACGCAATTTCACATTTAAGTACTACCGCAAGAGACGAGCGCAAATTTCGTGCCTCAATTAGCTACGCATTCTAATTTCACTATATTCTTCAAACTGGTGATGCAAAATCGACGCCAATGTATATGTGATATATTGACGTATATGGTTATTTGTTTAATGCAGGCATACACGCGAGCGTCGTAAACTTCGCTCCCGAAGTTTGCTTCAGGGGAGGGCCCGATTTTGGGGAAGTAATTTATATGGCCCTGCCATAGGACTGTCGCGAATCTCGCCATCGTGTTTCATCGATCGGCCGTCGGTAGGCTCGGGAATACAAATTTGGCAAGGAATTTCCTCCCTCCCCGAGCTTGATCGACGCGGGGGAATGATTGCACAGGGGAGAGGGCGAGGCTCCTCTTAAGATTAACGAGCGACCGAGCTGGGGAACTTTTGTGAACAGGAAATTTATTTTGCTAACGGCCCAGCGAGTTTTCGCATATTTCAGCCTCCCGTAGTAATAATAAAAAAACATTAACAAAGAGTTGTACACTTGGAAATTTTATCCGGGAGGCTGATTTTAAAGTCGCTCATTTTTAAAATCGTCCGATATTCTCGATTGTTGGGGTTCGTTCTCAAGAAACAAAGATGTACATAAGCCCGTTTTAATTAAAATGCGTGTTTTTGCATATCTCAGCCTCCCTAAGTAATAAAAAAACATTAACAAAGAGTTGTACACTTGGAAATTTTATCCGGGAGGCTGATTTTAAAGTCGCTCATTTTTAAAATCGTCCGATATTCTCGATTGTTGGGGTTCGTTGTCAAGAAACAAAGATGTACATACG
This sequence comes from Orussus abietinus, assembly GCF_000612105.2. Lineage (NCBI taxonomy): Eukaryota > Metazoa > Arthropoda > Insecta > Hymenoptera > Orussidae > Orussus > Orussus abietinus. The sequence continues at coordinate 145,063 of NW_019394292.1, read as the reverse complement.
TCCGTTTTTACTAAAATGCGTGATTTTGCATATCTCAGCTTCCCTTAATAATAAAAAAAAATATTAACAAATAGTTGTACGCTTTGAGCCTTTATCGTAGGCATTGATTTTCGACCAAACAATGCGGATGTATTTTAAAGAATACATACAATAACCAAGGTATAGTCTACCACAGTCACTACAATCGATATCGTGTCCACGGTCGTGATAGTGGTCGAGGTAATTCTTTTTTATCTTACGAAACTAACTTCACGTTATTTTACACTCAAATGGATGTGGCAGAAAATAAGGGATGAGTTAATTTTGTTAGATAATTACGGACAGATTTTCTGGTTATCATATGCGCGTATTGATTTTTAGACGCTGCAGTATTTCGACGAGCGATGTACTCGCGATAAGGCCTCGGTATCTCTTGAATCCCATGATATCGTCGTGCCTCATCGATCGGCGCTTCGGCTGGCAAATTTGGCAAGGAATTCCCTCCTAGCGAATTCGGTCTATACTGGGGGGGAGGGGAAGGAGTGCCCGGGGGCTGGGGGCACCGTGTACCGCCGGCTGCCACCCTCCATGGACTTGGTCATTGGCCAGGAACCGGAAGTTACTCGCGGATGTAAACTTATCGATCGAGACGGGCCTCGCCGGAAAGTCTTCGGGGGTTGCTAAGAATCCCCTTTTAACGATACGTGACTACAATGTCCTAGGGAGGAAGCAAAAATGGGAATTAAGGGTCCCTCCAAAAAGAGAGATCCGTGAATTTATTAGCAATGCCCCTTGCGCTTCGATTTCATTATGAAAACATTTTAGCTGAATAAGTCATTGTAGCGCAAGGGGTTTAACCCTTTGAACGCGGAGCCATTTCGACATATGGGCGAAATTCGTCTGACCGTGCAGGCAATATTGGACCAAACGTCGGGCGCCTTTAGGCGCTCTTAGTAGCGAAAGGGTTAACTATGTCTCACTACTGAATTTACGTGAATTTTATCTGCTGATTTCAATGAAGTGAGATATCAAAACGACGAATTATTTATAAAACCTTACTCCGAACTGAGTGCATCGAAGAATTTGAAATTTTAATGATTGTGGAATTTCTAATGAAGATAATGAGACTTTTTTTTTTTAAAGATAATTTTTCTCGATTTTTGCCGGGGATAAGTAGACAATTCTTTATAGAAAAATGAAATTTCGTAAGTTTTAATACCATCGTTAGGATCATTTTACTTTCTGACGCGAATTCACATATTAGACGAAGTAATAAGGTCGGTGCCTGTTTGCATGAATTTATTTATAAGAAAATGAGGTACATTTTTTCTTCTCCAATAATAATCTCGAGTATTATTGAAATCCTACATGTACTAATTACGAAGGAAATTGACACGGGTATAAAGAGAAGGCGTTATAAATAATCACATTTCTGTCTGACGTTTTGTATAGAAAATACCTTGAAGAATCTTACACATATTATGTGGCGTGCGTGTGTTCGCCGTATTTCTAATTTGATTATATGCGTGAGAAATCATGCCGTCTAATGACCTGCAGCTTGCGTGAGAGTCTCGTTGAAAACTCGTCTTTAGCAATGTGAATGTATGCGTAATAACTGTAAAAACATAGCGGACAAGTGATTAAATTGAAACAAACGGATCGTCCAAACAATAACACTGTCAGATGCCGGCGACATGATTATTTCATACTTCAAAGGGACGCGTAATGAAGTAACTTCGTCCTCCGCCGTTCGATGCACTTTTCCGCCAAGTCTGCTCGGTTATTACTTTACCGAGGGACATTAAAAAAAAAAAAAAGAAAGAAAGAAAAAAAAGAAGAAGAAAATACCATCTCATCTGTCCTGCCAGTTTTCTCGGAGGGAGATTATGAATTCTAAATTACGGGGAGAAAATAAGTGACGTAAAACCTCTTGGAACGGTTTGACAATATTCCGCGATTTTAAATAGGCTATTTTACGTCTAATTATGCACGACGGAAATGATTCTCTGTTTTATTAACCAACCTGAAACTGATTCATTAATGCGACTCTAGTACAACTGGTAATTCTTAACGATGCTTTTTCAAATTTTCCCGCGCCTCCGAAAACGCCGCAGCTCATCGGCACCGTCACCGACGAATTTTTAACCACGATCAATTATTTCCGTCCATTGCTTATCCCCAGTGCCATTAAAACGCTATAACAACGCGGATTAAAATTCTCCTGCATTTCCAAGGCCGATGGGCATGGCCATCACTGAATTTTTAACGATTCGGTCATTAAACCAAAATGCCATATATTGAAATTTTCCGAGAATTTCGGCGTCACCATTGTCCGTCGACCTAGTCATTCGTGCGTTTCCCCCCGGTGAGTAATCCCGGCCATTGCGCAACGCCGAGGGACGGTACTCAAAATTCTACAAGAGCGTCGGCCCCCTTTCGGAAATTCCGCGTCGGTCCGTGAAAGCGGTCGAAAAAAAATGCCGTCGCTTCTCGTCTCGTTTGAATTCCGGGGAAGCCCGGGGCCCGCGCAGGCACGGCCCTGGCGTGGCCGCATGGCCGCGTTTTCAAGAGACACACGTGGGGGATCCCCGGACACGCACGCGGCTTTTTCACGCGCGTGTCGCGCGCGGCACCCCTCGCGTGCTCCTCCCTCTCGTCCTATCCGGCGCTCGCTGCGTCTTTCTCCCATCTACGGTTCACCCGCTCGCTACGTCTCTCTCCCATCTACGGTTCACCCGCTCGCTGCGTCTCTCTCCCATCTACGGTTCACCCGCTCGCTCCGTCTCTCTCCCTTCCACAGCTCATCCGCTCGCTGCGTCGCCCCTATCACAGTCCACCCGCTCGCTGCGTCTCTCTCCCACCCACTGCGCACCCGCTCGCTCCGTCTCTCTCCCACCCATTGCCCACCCATTCGCTCCGTCTCTCTCCCACCCATTGCCCACCCGTTCACCTCGTCTCTCTCGCCCGCTCGCTCGGACGCGCTCCCGTCTCCGACCCTCGCTCCTTCTCGCTTCTCCTCATTCTATGCGGGTGTCGCTCTCTCGCTCGCACGCTATAGCTCGCCCTCCCTCTCTTTCTCTTTCGGGTAACGAATGGCGCCTCTCGCGATTGGCGCGAATTCGATTCGACCTCGGATTATCGGCGTTCAACTGGTTGCGCGAAGCCCTTTCGGGAAATAAAACCAAGTACCGTGTCACACTCGCGGCACTCCTCGCTCAAGTGAGAGGGCTGCATCGGCGCTCCCGCGGGAGGGAGAGAGAGGGCGCTGATTTTTCGGCCTCAAGGGAAGTGGACGGATCGCGTGCGCGCGCGTTATCGCTGCTGTAGATCGGACCCTTCTTCGTTATCAGAACGAGCGGAACAAAACGCGTTTCGAACTAATTTTTTTTTTATCAACCTTTTGGTTTATGTTGAGTCGTCCTAAATGTCGGCGGCATATTTGAAGATTGATGGGGAATTTTTTTATGCCTTTTAAACGCCTTTAAGAGCCTTTTAAAAAAGGAAATGGATCCCTATCTAATGGTCCCTCTGTTACGACAGTTATACCACGCGCGTTCTTAAAATTATCGCCTTATCAGATACGCGCGATCGAGTCTCTAAATATGAATATCGTAGATTATGGAAAATGGGGCCAAATTTATTAGGGCTGATTTATCCAAAAAGTGATAAAATTTTTTCAGTCGGATATCCCGAGTACTGATCTCGTCGGATTTTCGGAAACGGATTTTCAAATGAAAATTCGTGCATACGTACAATGGCGGCATTTAACTGGACACAGCGTGTAGATATTTTTTTACTCCCTTGAAAATCGGAATATAATACGTACGTATATAGTAAACCGGCACTTTTGACATGTATTTGCGTACGGGACGAGAAAAATATCCCGACGGGCTGTTGCTTTTTGAGTAAATAAAATAAACGTGCTTCGCACGATAACGTTCGCGATGTCCGATAAAAATAAACGAGCTAAAATTTCATTGAAGGCAAAACGTTTCTCAAATTCTCCCAAGATTTTTCAGGAATGAAGAAGCATCTAATTGCATTTCTATGGAAATTGGATTTAATCGTAGACTTTCAGACCTCGATAAAATTCGTCGGGGACGATTTTACCGCGAAGTACCTTTTTACTTTTTATTTTATTTTTTATTTTTTATTTTTTTTCGTTGTCACTTTATCATTCCCTTTCGGGCGTCACTTTTGGGCACGGTTGCCCGAACGTTACCGCGTTACTAAATATTATTACGAGACTGGCATTCTGAAAAATTGTCACGGTTTCGACGCACTTCCGACTCGAATCCGACAAAAAGCTTTCGCCGTGCGTTTCGCATGAAATGCAAAACGCGCGCGCGTGTCCAAAATTCCGGGTCGGTGGTTGAATCGATTTCGACGTGCTTTTGTGGAAAAGTCAAGCATCCGATAACGAAGTTCCTACCGATGTTTCAAAGAGCCGTTTCCGGTTTCGAAATGCCCCCCCTTCGACCCTGCGCACCGAAAATCCGTAATTTTCACATTTTTTGACAAGCCTTTCCGCGGCTTGGAGTAATGCATCAAGCGAAATTCATTCATAAAAGCAATATAGCCCAGGAACTAAAAATAATAACCGTCGCATGTTTAAATGATCTTCGTTTTTTTTTTTTTTCACGGAATTTCCTTTCTAATGTTTTCCAAAACAGGAGAAAAATTAGGGAAATGTAATTGGTTTCGTTTAGAGGTTTACCTTAATTCGGGCGTTTTTGTGTTATATTTTTTTATTTTTGCACGACTCCATACGAATCGATCGCTGTAAATATGAAAAGGTTTATTTAACACGTTCCCTGCCACGTGGTCTATTTCCAACAGCGTACTCGTCATTTGTTTCGGCACTTAACGTGTTAAGATGTATACGCATTTATGCAATTTTTAAAAACGGGAAAATTCCATAATTACGTTACAAATTTTTTCCGCAGGGGTCTATACGAATGCTTTAAGGAAAATCCGTGGAAATGTCTCAATGACTCTCCAATAAATCCTANGCTTCTCTTTGTGGTCACTGGAATATTTTTGACTCTTGGGTCCTTATATCTATTTATAAACGCGATATAATCCCTTAATCCGTTTCTTTTACCTCCTCTTCGGCTAAAAAGGAAATTGATGAAAATCTCGGTTTCCTTGTTCTCGATAAGGGTTGTATGCGAATGCTTTACGGAAAATCCGTGGAAATGTCTCAATGACTCTCCAATAAATCCTATCATTATGTACTTCTGAAAACAAAAGAAAACCTCGAAATTCGATCAGAAGTATTAAGAACAATTTCTTGTAACGATGTATATGGGGTGGAGGTATAATTTATTTTCCTCTTACAAACGGCAAAAAAAACGGGTAATTATTTGAGCCTGTTTTAATGACGTTTGAATCGCGTCTCAGATGTTTTTTTTTTGTCGCGGGATTGCACGCGAATGCTTTACGGAAAATCCGTGGAAATGTCTCAATGACTCTCCAATAAATCCTACCATTATGTTCTTCTGAAAACAAAAAAGAAACCCTCGAAATTCGATCAGAAGTACTAAGAACAATTTCTTGTAACAATGTAGATGGGGTGGAGTATAATTTATTTCCCTGTTACAAGCGGCAAAAAAAAAACGGGGAATTATTTGAGCCTGTTTTAATGACGTTTGAATCGCGTCTCAGGTGTTTTTTGTTTTTTTTTTTGTCGCGGGATTGCACGCGAATGCATTACGGAAAATCCGTGGAAATGTCTCGGTGACGTAACTGAACGGGCTCGCGGCGATCGGATATTTTGTAATTTAGACAGGTTTCTGGAATTAATACGGTTGGCGAAACAATGGGCGGCCGACAATTTCGAAACATTTATTCTTCAGCCATTGTACCAGAAGGGGGTTTCAGCGGAGCTCTGTACGTAGATGCAAGTGCGAACGTACATACGCGCGCTCGTATCGCGCCGATTGAATTGGCCGGGCGAGCACGCGGCCGTTCAATTTTCGAAATAACCATTTCGCTCGGAAGGAAGAGAAAAAAAAAATATATATATATCCCGCCAGGGGTCTTTCGCATAGATCACGATTCCAAAGAAGTGCGCTCCCATTTCGGGATTTTTACGGGCGCGCTTTTAGCCCTAAAATGAGCTTTTCGACCGAACTTCCCTCGGGAGAGAAAAAAAAAACAAAAAGGAGGGGCACCGCGTGTATGGGATGCTTCCCCGATTTCGAATGGCCGGATTTTTATTCCCTTTCCCAGCTTTTTTTTCACTCGAGTATTTATTCCCGCGTTCGATTATCTAAATGAGGCTTTTCTCATTTTAATTTTACCGCGCCGACGGCGGAATTAGTATTCTCCGGGCCGGAGTCCATTTATATCTTCGACTTTCGAAACGGTGGAATTTCTACGCGATAAATTAATACCCCCTATTCAAATTAAATCTCGAAGGGAATTTTGGGAAGTGCCATGAATTCATCCTTTTCTTTTTTTACAATCCCCCCCTTAGAATTTAAATAGCCGGGATTGCGTGAAATGGCAATTAACATTGATAGTCTGGTATCAGTTTGTCCAAACTCCTCCTAGAATTGATATTAAGGTGATGCGAAAGTGGCGTCGAAGAGGTATTGTTTATAATACTTTTTTCCCAACTCGGTTGACCGAATAGTTTAAAACTTTACAACGTGAACAGGAAGATTATAAGGAAGGTCCTGACTCTCATGAAATTTCAATTCTTTTCAAATTTGTTTATAGGTATTTTAAAAATACTTTGTAAAAAATGAAATTTCGCGAGTTTCAAGATCTACCTTAGGGTCTCCATATTAACGTTTTAAAGTATGAAACTATTTAAGACACCCAATTCGTAGAAAAGTTGTATGAACAATTGAGCTTTCGGATGCCGCTTTCACATCCCCTTAATCCGTATTATACTTGCAGTCTTATAAACTTTCTTATTTTATATTATATTCTTTTTGTCTATCTATTATATTATATTATATTGTCTATCTAATATGTTATATTATATTATATATTGTAAACTTATAAAAAAAAAATGCAGTTTTATAAACGTAATTACGCCTTTCCCGCGCTTCATCGAATCCCTCCGATCAATCCGTGCCAGACAGACGATAATAATCACCAGAAAATAATTCCACCTCTGCAGAATAATTGGCCTGCAATTCTTCCCGGGGGAGAAAATATACTCTCCTGTGTCCATAACATCTCTAGGCAAAAGCTAAAGGGTAATTAAGTTTATTTGGAAATTGGAGGGCCCTCGCGAGACGAAATCTTTGTTTGATCATCCTTTCTCCGGGTAGATTCGCTGACTACGCCATTAATTTGCCGAATACACCTTTAATGAATTTTTTTTAATTCTTTTTTCCTTTTTCGAGATCGAGCGGGCGAAAAGTGACCCTTAACACAGATCCACGACAAATCCTCGGTTTCGAGAACGACCCTTTCCCCCTTGGAGCTTTTCAGCTTGATCTCCATACTGCGCGCGTTGAATCGCCGATTCAATTGCCGGTTCCTCTAGAAACTGGAAGCAGCAATCAAGGCAATTCAAGGTACGCTCAAACGTGGCGTCTCGTTTGCTAACTTTCTAACTCTGTTGCAGCCTCAAGGGTGGGCCGCATGAATTTCACTTTGGTTTTCGGAAAAAATCCTCGAGCGTGCGCGACCCAGTTACCGAAACCTGCAAATCGCGCTTTTCCTCCGCTCGAGAGAGTTCAACGCCTGATCGATAGTCTTCCTCGGTTTCCGGAGAAAAATGTATTCATTTGAATAATGGATGGCTCTTTGTTGCGGGGAAAAATCCACGGCTAAAAAGGAAATTGATGAAAATCTCGGTTTCCTTGTTCTCGATAAAAATTTGTCGTCGAAAAAATTGCGTGCACTTTATTAATGATTTTTTAGCTGTGTCAGCAATTACCGAAAGAATACAAATTTGAGCGTAATTTGTTAGAATGCCCTCTTTTTATAGTGGAAATTGAAATTGAAGAAAGAGGATGATGTAGAATGTAATAATCGCTGGATAATATTTCCGGAGAAAAATGTATTCATTTGAGTAATGGATGGCTCTTTGTTACGGGGAAAAATCCGCGGTTCAAAAGGAAATTGATGAAAATCTCGATTTCCTTGTTCTCGATAAAAATTTGTCGTCGGAAAAATTCCGTACACCTTGTTAATAATTTTTTAGCTGTGTCAGCAATTACCGAAAGAAGACGTAATTAAACGCAATTTGTTAGAATGCCAAATATTTCAAGGGTATTTTTTTTTTTTCTAGTGGACATTGAAATTGAAGTAAGAGGATTATGTAGAACGTAATAATCGATGGATAATATTTCCCGACGAGTCGATCGGCGTTGTAGCAAATATATTGGCGGACGTGCAAGTACACGAGATGTCGAACCCTTGCGAAAAATCAGCTGTGCATTTGCCAATTTTCCTGTCCCCTTCTATATCCTGAAGAGATGTCGCGACAGAGGAGGGTCAGATTATACAGGGTGTCCGATTAAAAAATAAACGAATCATTACATAGCTGGATAAAAGCGACGCAATTCATTTTATACCCCTGTTTTCCATTTCAATATTTCTCCTTAGGATATTTAATCCAACATCGCTCCTATATACGACTTAACAGTAATTTTTCAATAAGGGTCATTGAAGGGAAATCAAATGTTAAAATTTTAACCTCTTCCGAATTCAAGCCATCTTTTTTTTTATCACCCGATCCAGAGGGTTCGTTCTTAAAACGGACACACTGTAGAGGGGAATATATTATCTTAATATTTAAACACCTCCGCCAAAAATTTCACCGTATGATATAAAAGTTCGAAGATAGATATCTACCCTTAAGATACAAATATTTAAATAAAGCATTCTTATTTATTCTAGCCATATATTTTGTAGCCGGATCCAGAGGGTTCGTTCTTAAAACGGACACACTGTAGAGGGGAATAAACAGGGTCGAGCGAGGGGGACCAGAAGAGTTCCCCTTTAAAAAAAAAAATAATAATTTCTATCCCCCGTCGAAAAGAACAAAAGGACGACATCCGATCGATCGGCCGAGCCCTTCCAAACCGACCATTTTGGCTCCACCATTCTCCAAATTCGGCCGATCTCGGCGTCGCTTTTTCTCCCTTTCCCGATTTTTCATTTTCTTCCTCCTCCGCTTTTCCTCCTTTTCTTCTATTTTCCCTCCTTTTCGACCCGTTGTGGTAAAAAATTGAGCCGCCCCCGCCGCGTCTCTCCTCGCACTAATAAAACTGCCCCTGTAAATTTACATACTCAATCGTTGGTTGTTTTGATGCCGAGATAAATTACTGTAAAATTACATTCTCTCCGTAATATCACAATCAGCGTCCGAGTTAAATTATGGAAAATTGTAATGTAATGTTACATTAAATTCAAATAAAAAAAGAAGCCCCAATACGGTAAATATACGATGTTAGGTGTATTTGCACATTTTCTAATTTGTAATTCTTCCATTTTATGCTTTTCTACGTGATAGATATATATACATACAAAATGGCCCTTTTACGTCACCTTAAATTATAAGTGTGTATAAACGTATGTAAATTTCCATCAATTTTTATCAATGCGCTCTTCGGTTCGCGCGCGCATGCGCATTCGTTCGCGCAAGATTTCACTCCACGTGCGCATTTTCACGCAAACGCGTGTAAAGTGCACGGATACGCACGCTCTTGGAAAACGAGCTCGAAATCCCCCCACATTGGGGGGGGGGGGGCAAAACTTCTTTTCGGGCCTCTCTTCGTCTGTTTTCCCTTTTTCGCCCACCTCCGTCTCCCCCCTTTCGCTCCATTTTCGCCTCGTTTCTTTTTTAAAATCGGTTTTTCAGCTTTCCCCGCCCGGCCCTCTCTCCTCCGATTCTCCCTTTGTTTTATGCCCTCTCGCTCACAATTTTCCGCGACTTGCTCGTTTTTCCTTTCCCCCTTTTTCTCTCCTTTGCCTCCCCACTTTGCAGGTGAAAAATACGTGTTTTTTTTTCTCTTGTTACGCTGCCCCTTCCCCCCCCCTCTCTCTTTTCCCCTTTTTTATTTCGCGGAGATTTCGACCTTTTGAAACGTAATTCCTGCCGGTAAGTCCGAAAAATGCATCCGGGGGAAAATGGTAATGAGAGCACTCGGTGAGGGTATTTTTGCGTTATCCGCTCCGTGAGCGCGATTGTTCAATTACGATTCAACGAAGATGATTCTGATTTCCCGAAATCATCGTCTCGTTTACTCAATTGCGTTTCTGCGAAACCTTTATATCGTGGGAATAAAATTCAAATCCCGAGTAGAAAACGTCACGAGTGAACGATATAATTAAATCGAATGAATCTACTGCGTGTAACAAACGCTCCAGAGAATAAATAGAAATTCTTAACAGCGAGAAATGGGAGATTAATTCTTTTTTTCCTCGGAGGAAAAAAGTGCTTTATTTTAGGTCGAGGGGGATAATGTTAATTCACGTCGTCCGTGGGCCGGAATTAATATTAATATTTGGAGCGCCGCTAAAATCGGGGACACCTTGTGGGCTAGGGACGAGTCTGTGGAAGGGAGGACCGCGGGGGTGAGGCGGTAAACGTCAAAGGGGTGACTCGCGAGGGACGGCAAACGTCAAAGGAGGTGACACTTCCGGGGTTGCGCTTCTCTTTGTGGTCACTGGAATATTTTTGACTCTTGGGTCCTTATATCTATTTATAAACGCGATATAATCCCTTAATCCGTTTCTTTTACCTCCTCTTCATTCCCTTTTCCCCAGATAGAACGCTTTACTTACATGCGCATTTTTTAATAATTATATTAATCTATATGATTCCGATGGTATTCTTGCACTTCACCTTCATTCCCTTTTTCCAAAATAGATCACTACTTACACGAGCATTTTTTTAATAATTACATTAATCTATATGAGCCTGTAAAAACGTCATAAATCTCCCATTCAGTATCTCTGCGTCGGTTATTTTAAGAATTCGAGGTAGGAATCTTTAATGCGTTGCAATTTAATAAACGACGATCGTTCATTTTCATATAAAACGAAGGCCATAACGCCGTTACGTCACATCACTGAATTCATAATTCTGATAAATATTTAGTGCTGGAAAGATAGCGGTCGAAATTATGGAAGACGAAAATGTTTTTTAAATCAGGGATGTGAGTCGCTATAAGTAATCCATTGTCTTCGACGTTAATTTTTTGTTGTTTTCCTTCTTTTTCCCCCTTTGGCGATTCATCCCGCCGCCATTGCTGCGCAGTTTCTTCCTCGAAATTTATGCGCGCGTTATTTTCGCGGGGCTTAGGAATTGCTTCGTTACGAGGGGCCGTAAGATTGTAATTCCCCGTTTTCCTTTCGTCATTGTCCGATAAAACGTGCGATAGATGTGCGAGCTCTAGCGCTCGAATAACGTGGAAGAAATAAGCGGTTTAGTAAGGCGAGTTCGAGGCCATTTTGCTTGTACGTAAGCTCACGGAATTGCGGCCATCTTGGACTCGTTCTGCCGTGGCGGAAGCGGCGGGGCGAGGGGTGTTTCCCGAGGGGAGGGGGTCGTTTATTCCGGAAACGCATAATTGCAGGAAATATTTCAATTTCCCCTCGCCGACTCCTTCATTTTTTCCCCATGTCGAGTTTTCCACCTCATTCGACATTTCAGAGTATCTTATTGTCCAACGCGACGCCATTAGATGTCCACCTGAGTGAACAGTAAATTAAATCGAAACAATGTGAAAATTAATCCACAAGAAATGCCATACTTGTCTAAACTTCACTCTCGAACACGTGGGAGGGGATCGGGGACAATTGTAATCGTTTTAATTAGAGCATTTCTTTATATACTTTGCCCCAGAAATATCCCAGCAAAATATCGCGCTGTAGCATAACTTCAGGAATGAAATTTAATCACTTATCTGCAGTTACTTTCTTTGAGTATTATGTGGAATAATTTTCAGACGCGGGTAAAGAGTGTTACCAACTTTTTACATATATATCCGATATTAGTAATGCGTATAACCAATGATACAATTGTACCGAATTGTAATTGTCCCCGATCTCTTCTGGCCGATGATAAAATATGAAATCATGTACATGGCTACCCTGCTAGAAATGTTCATAATATTCCGGCACTTTTAGTACACCAAGATTGCAGCAGAATTATACATTTGACGTCCTAAAAGTGAATCAGTACCCGTTTATTAGAGATTTCTAAAGAAACTTATGAATTTAGCACATAAGTTAATATTACCTTCGCCGCGCAATTTCACAAGATTTTAACACGTCATCAAGGTATAACACATTTGGTACATTTCTTGCAAATACCTTGTCAGATTAGTACACCATGTCTGAATAAAGCTTCCAAGAACAAGATAATAAGATTATAATATTTCGATTTGACCCAGAATTTGGAATTTATAGAAATTCGTGCGAATCGTAATGTATAAGAATAAAACAGCCGCAACAAAGATGGCGGCGGTCATCAAGGTATAACACATTTCGTACATTTCTTGCAAATACTTTGTCAGATTAGTACACCATGTCTGAATAAAGCTTCGAAGAACAAGATAATAAGATTATAATATTTCGATTTGACACAGAATTTGGAATTTATAGAAATTCGTAATGTTTGACGATAAAAAAGGCGCAACAAAGATGGCGGCGGTTTTCGCGAGTCACTCCGGAGGATTTTCACCACGGCTGTAGGAAAAGTAGTCTAATCCAATCCGTAAATACAATAGAAAGTACTATGAATCTAGGATATACCGCGTGAGTGTGGTACTCACTCGGAGAGACCTAAATTCCGTCGATGGTGTGCAAGGCAATGCACCTATAGGTAAAATGCAATTATGGATGTGCGCGTAGATCCTGAACTCTCCGTAGGAATAACTCTCGTTGCTGGTAAAGTTAACCGGATGCAACGACAGTGCCGTTAATAGGTCGTAGATGCACCGTGAGAGAAGACGAGGAGCACGCTGATGCATCCTTCACTTGTCGAGACCCGGCTACATTTGCGGAATTACATTTACCAACGGGAATACCAACGCAATCATACATTTGATTAATTTCGGGAAGAAAGTATGTGAATTTTATATTGAAAATAGTTTCATTCAAATGAAATAATATTATCAAGACTTATACTTTAAAGTAGTAATGCAAATGACATTTAAGAAATGCATCATTTGAAGGGGTAATAAAAATAGTATTTTAAATACCTACTCTTTGAAGTAGTCATTCAAATAGTATTTCAGAAGTTTCTAACTTAAAGGATTTTATGAAATAGCATTGTCAGAATTTCTAATTTCATTTTCGATCCAGCCCTGGTTGTAACATTAAGCTATAGACAAATTCACCCTTAAATATCTAAATGCAACAATGATACAATAATTCCGTATTTTATCGCGATATGTACGCCATCTAAGAATTTTCGATTACTTAAAATTCTCTTCGATGCCAACGAATAATTACTATCGTTCAACGTGTACTTTATCTTTGAACTGAAAAAAAAAAAAAAATGAGAGTCGAGTCTCGTACAATTCCAACACTTGGATAGCGTATCCGTGCACGTCCTGAGTCGTTCTTTATCTTGCTCTTTTTCTTTTTCATCGGCGGGGGGCGACATCAAATGGAAACTGACCATTGTGTGACTCGTTTCTAAGTCTCCCCGGCGAAAATATAATCCGACATGAGTCCTTGGTGGCTCGTGACGGAGTTTAAAAAAGAGAAGGAGAGAAAAAAAAAAGGCGAGCGGTCGGTCTCTCTTATATTGTCCCTACTTTTCCGACGCAGCTGGGGTCTTTTTATGCCGCACTAACATTTCGAAATTATCGACACGCACACGGCCGAGCCGTCCTTCGAGTTCAATTGATTTCATTGTGTCGTCGCGGCCGAAGAAAGGCCATGAGTCATCGATCGAATTGCCGGCCAATCGGAGGAGCCGAATCATGGGCGATCTCGAAATTACTCGAATTTCTGACCTTAATGTCCACTCGTCTGAAGAGGACCTGAATTGCCAAGAAAGCGTGACTGTACGGCCCCTCGGAGATTACGCACTCATCAACCGGAGATTACGTCCTCTACGCGTCCACGTTTGTCACCTCGAGTTTTCCGCTTTTTCATTTTTATTCCGTGTAACGTTTATAGATGTTCGATTGTATAGTTCTGAAATATTTTTGCCAAGAAAGCGTGATTGTATGACCCCTCAATGATTACGCACTCATCAACCGGAGATTACGTCCTCTACGCGTCCACGTTTGTCACCTCGAGTTTTCCGCTTTTTCATTTTTATTCCGTGTAACGTTTATAGATGTTCGATTGTATAGTTCGGAAATATTTTTGCTAAGAAAGCGTGATTGTATGACCCCTCAATGATTACGCACTCATCAATCGGAGATTACGTCCTTACGCGTCCACGTTTGTCACCTCGAGTCTTCTGCTTTTTCATTTTTATTCCACGTAACGTTTATAGATATTCGATTATATAGTTCGGAAATATTTTATGACCCCTCAATGATTACGCACTCATCAACCGGAGATTACGTCCTTACGCGTCCACGTTTGTCACCTCGAGTCTTCTGCTTTTTCATTTTTATTTCGTGTAACGTTTATAGATATTCGATCTTATGGTTCGGAAATATTTTTGCCAAGAAAGCGTGATTATACGGTCCCTCAATGATTACGTACTCATGAATGATTACACACTCATTAACCGGAGATTTCGTTCTTACGCGTCCAAGTTTGTCACCTCGAGTCTTCTGCTTTTTCATTTTTATTCCGTGTAACGTTTATAGATATTCGATTGTATAGTTCGGAAATATTTTTGCCAAGAAAGCGTGATTATATGGCCCCTCAATGATTACGCACTCATCAACCGGAGATTTCGCCCTTACGCCTCCACGTTTGTCACCTCGAGTCTTCTGCTTTTTTATTTTTATTCCACGTAAACTTTATAGATATTCGATTATATAGTTCTGAGATATTTTTCCCATGAAAGTGGGGCTATATAGCCCACAATCATTATAAGGCCGTAATTTGTATAACTCCAATATTTTTTAATTCAGAATTTATCACGTTTTCAGACATTTCAGTGAAGTTTCAAATTGGGAAATAATATCTGGTTAGGTATATCGGATTTGTCCCGGCCTTGTTTGTTTCGACTGATGTGAAAATTATATATTCCGAATGACTTTTTCATTCTCCCACACGTTGAAACTCCATCGATCGATTCAAATTCAGAGGGTCGCGTCCGGCGAGTGTGACGAATTTATTACGCCTTTGTCCGCCCAATTTCTGATGATTCTACCGTGTGACTCATTTACGAAACTCTATAAACAAGGTTCTTTTTTACTCGGCTGAAATATCACTTTTCGAACAATTATTTTTCTTCCCGTATTTTAAATTCAATTTTTTTTATTCCCTGCATTTCTTCGAAATACCGTGCTCATGCCCTGTCGAAAAAAAGTACTGTCAAAGATCTGCTTTACTAATTTAAATAATTTCCGATAAACTGTAAATTCCAATACTTGTTCATACTTTCAATGTACAACATTCTTTGTATTCCAGTGTGTAACAATTTTTTCATTTCACTGCATTTTACTGTGGAACATCCTTCTTATTTAAAACATCATTCGGGATATAAAAATCATAGATATTAATTCACTGAATTTCAGTGATATAACTTTATCATTCGAAACTTCGTACAGGTTAAATAAATAATAAATAAAAAAAATAAAATAAAAATGACAGGCCTCAATTCAATGCATTTTAGGGCATAACCGGTTACGATAGAAATGATAAATCTCAGGTCATTTAATTCCAGTGGATTTCTTTCTATTTAACAACTCTGGACGGGTTAAAATAAAAATCATAAATTCAATTTCACCTCGCCGTTCTTCCCAGTATTAAAATGTTATCGATCGATTCACGATGGGGGGGAATTGCACTCCATGCTGCGTATTTATTGCGCATTTTCCGAGCCAATTTCTAAGGACCCTATCGAATGACTCATACTCGGTAAAAAATGATTCGTACTTGAACGGCGCATGCGCATTAATAGGGGAAGCCAAGTGCGCATTTGAAATGTCTTCGGTATTAGTCATTTTTCGTTTTAACCCCCACGGCATGACGTCATCGAACTTTTTGGCAGATTCGTGGACCACGAATTATATTTCTAAATATTTCAAAATATTTCGAGAACGCTCGAAAAAAATTTCTAAATATTTCAAAATATATCTAAATATTTCGAGAACGCTCGAAAATCACTCGAAGAGCTCGAAAAGACCTCGACTAAAAATTGATAGTGAGTACGTAGTTACTTAAAAGGGAGATAACGTCCAGATAACGATATCCATACATGTAGCCTACGTTCACTGAACCATCTTCCTCGTCATATGCATTTCTTATCTACAAATTTTGCAATAATTCCACGGAATCAAGAACCACTATAAGCGGCACTCGAGCAAACTTCTTATCGTCGATTTTGCATCCGAGAGTCGCTTTTCAGCCTTATTTGGAATTTCTCATTTTCGAAGCTTTTTTACGCGCAGTTACAGCTCCGTGTGCTTATCGGGCGATAAGTTCGATAAACGATACGGAGGGTCAAGTAGTAAAAAAATTAGATATTAATAAATACCGATGATGTTCGTGCAGTCTATAACTATAATTACAGAAATATACGTACATAATATATATATATGTATGTAATGTTAAATTCTGATTTTCGAAGCTTTTTTACGCGCAGTTACAGCTCCGTGTGCTTATCGGGCGATAAGTTCGATAAACGATACGGAGGGTCAAGTAGTAAAAAAATTAGATATTAATAAATACCGATGATGTTCGTGCAGTCTATAACTATAATTACAGAAATATACGTACATAATATATATATATGTATGTAATGTTAAACGTTAATAAAATACTAATAATAGAAATGCTCAAAGGAGTGCAACATTAATCACAATAACTGCATAATGTACATGTCTTCGGTACTTATTGTAGTTTTCAATTGTACACTATTTCATTGCTATTGTAATGACGACAAAAAAAAAATGTTTTAATCCACGCACATCCTACATATTAACAACCGATCACTTATAATTCACATTGTAATCCTCGGCCGATCATCTTTACGTTAAATATTTTATATTTCCCCTTAATATTTATGATATCCTCGAGCTCGAATAATCATCGGATTCGAATTTACCCGAATTAAGGAAATCGCCAGAAATAATTCGAACGGATTCCGAACTCGTGCGGAGCAATTATGCCCCATCGGCACGGATTCATTTTTATTACATTCGATTTGGTTAAAGTACTCGCCAGCGTACGGCAGAATGGAGGAATATAGCTCGAAGTACATGGAATTCTCGATATGTACCGATCGCATCGGGTTAGTAAATGAAAGAGGATAAAAACTCGCCCCGCGCAGGGTATTCTTTATCAGGTTTCATTTGACGTATCTACGTTCGACTAACATATGACCCTTCAGGAATAATCGATCGAATCGCCGGCAAATCCGAGGGGTCGTGTAATGTGATCGGAAATTACTCGAATTTCCGCCCTCCCCGCCCCCCGGCCCTCTTCACGTGCTTTTCCCGGATTTAAGGCGAGTTCTGCGCGCGAAAACCTTTCCATGGATATTTATTTATTAAATGAAAAAGAATTTAAACCATACTATGCGAAGAAATGTGAATAATTAATTTCGATTGAAAGGTATATTTTTCATGTAAAGTGGTTTTTTCATACGCGTGTGATAATACAGCCAAACTTATTTTGAATATAATAGGAATCGATGGTGAATGTAGAAATTTCAGAGGGGATTTATTTTAAACAAATTCTTTAAATCGAAAATGTTGTCCAATCGTGTATTTTAAATTAAGATATTGAACCAGTTTACCGGGAAGAAAAATCAAATTTCAGCCAGTCTGTATTTAAATGAAACAGAATAAATAATATCCATTTGTTCAACCCAGATGCAATTTTCTCGTATGAACCTTAAGGTGATGTGAAAGCGGCAAGGACTTGTTTATGAAACACTTCTCCTAACTGGTTATACCGAATCGTTTCAAACTTTACAACTTGAATCTGGAGGCTACAAAGAATGTCCCGAAAAATTCCAATTTTTTAAAAAGTTGTGTGTAGACATTTTAAAAACATATTACAAAAAAATGAAATTTCATGGGTGTTAAGACCTAGCCTTTACATTCGCGTAATAAAGTTTCAAACGATTCAAGACACCCAGTTCATGGAGAAATGTTTCATGAAGGATTGACCTCTCAGATGCGACTTTCACATCGCCTTAAACCTCGATTTGATATTCTTATTTGTAAAATAAGTAGAAAATATATAGAACGTGCGTTAAGGAACGATGTTAACGGCGTCGGTGGATTTCTCAGGAAAAGGAAAATATTGCTTTCTATCGGATTTTATGTCTCCTGCTCTGATTTAGCTGAATAGATATCGAACGAGTAGGTAGCCAACATCGGGATCTATTATTACTATCATTTATTCAATGCCCGTCCTATCGACTGGCGTTCTAACAATACTGGACAAACTATTATTTCGAGTAGGAAACGGAGAGAAGAACGTCAACCGTTTCGAATGAATTCCCCGAAGAAATGTTTAAAACGCCCGTTTTATGTGGAAAACATTCGAGCACTCGGGAATTACCTCCGTATTTCTCCGCGAAGTTATGAAATATCTATTTGAGAAATAGTCACTTCTAAAGCGACTCTCCGAAGTGCCTGCTCGAAATATTATGAAACGCAAACCCCGCCGAGGAAAGATTGTCCGATCACCTGAGAAATACCTATTCGAAATAAGTATACCAGAAAGCCGCTTGGGAAATAATTATTTCCGACACTCGTTACTTCAAAACTCTTGCACATAATATCCCCCTTAAAAGACGTACGAATTTTGCTCCGATTTTTATTACTTTTAATAGGGGGGAAAAAAAAGAATAGACACCCTCCCATGGGTGAGAAAAAGTTGAGCCAGATTTTCTCATCCAGTCATCTGATTTTCCGATGAAAATCAATAAACCTGAGGAAAATTGATTAAAGCGTTACGAGTAAGAGCAAAACTTGGGAAATAATTATTTCCGGTACTCGTTACTTCAAAGCTCTTGCACATGATATCGCCCTTAAAAGACGTATGAATTTTGCTTCGATTTTTATGACTTCTAATAGGGGAAAAAAAAAATAGACACCCCATGGGTGAGAAAAAGTTGAGCCAGATTTTCTCATCCAGTCATCTGATTTTCCGATGAAAATCAATAAACCTGAGGAAAATTGATTAAAGCGTCACGAGTAAGAGCAAAACCGATTATTTATTTTCCACCAACACTGTTCCCAGTTATTAGCGAATTTCCTTTGTTAAAAGTATTCAAAGTATTCATGCACTTTCAGTACATAAGATTGACAGTGTACGCTAGAGAAACAATGTATTCCCATTTTTACGTCTTTATAAATCCGTTAAGATCACGAGTTAGTAAAATTACCCCGGAGGAGCAATATCCTCCAATTTTAATATGTTTATACATACGTTCGAGATGAGCCTCCTAATTTTCCGTAACCTCGGGAAGGGAAACGTCAGTTTGGAAAAGTTTAAAATAAAAAAGAAAGGTGGAGGAACTCCAAGTCCATCTCGTATCATTGTTTTCCTCGATGGAAGTTGAAGAAAAGTCATCTCGAGGGTTGGAATCCGACATTGTGCCGAAAATATGAAGAAGCTCTCGAGGAGCTCTCGGGCGTCGCGGGGGGTCCTTTTTCTCGTTTCGGGGCGCATTTTCTCCCGGAAACTTATAGGGGATTTCCCTTTAATTTTGCAGGATAACGAGTGGGAGGAGGGGAGAGGAAACCTCCGGGAAAGAATAATCGAAACCGGGTCCAAAGGGAGTAAAGCTGGCGGCGAATCGTTCTGGCTGAAAGGAGACTTCGAGGAGCTGCTCGAGGTCGAGGACTCTCAGGAAACCGGAGAGATCGAGGACCCTGATCGCTTCGAATTCGAGCAGAGGATCAGCGATTGGTCCGGCGTCGACGAGGACGTCGACGAGGCTGAGGAAACTGGTGAGCCTTCTGATCCTGGGGTAAGGGAAACGGGATGAAAGGAATGATGTGGCCAATGATGGGGGAGATTTGCCTCTAATGCTCTCGAGTGCCGATGCGGCCGAGAAAAATCGAACTGCTTCGATTATCCCGTCTCCTTCTTTCCCACACGAAAAGAGTTAATATTTCCTGAGAAAAACTATTAACATCGACATTCTTTTCATTAATGCATTTTGGATATATTGGCCGAGGAAAAGTGAACTGCTTCGAATATCCAGTCTCCTTTGTGAGACAAAAAGGGTTAATATTTCCTGAGAAAAACTCATGAATAGTAACACTTTTTTAATTGATGCATTTTGGATATATTGGCCGGGGAAATACGAACTGCTTCGATTATCCAGTCTCCTTCTTTGCGAGACATTAAGGATTAATATTTCCTGAGGAAAAACTATGAACACTGACATTCTTTTAATTAATGCATTTTGGATATCTTGGCCGAGGAAAATCGAACTGCTTCGATTATCCCGCTCCCCTTCTCTTCGAGACGAAAAAAATTAATATTTCCGGAGAAAAACTCATGAATAGTAACACTTTTTTAATTAATGCATTTTGGATATATTCGCCGAGAAAAATCTAACTGCTTCGATTATCTATCTCCCCTTCTCTTCGAGACGAAAAGAGTTAATATTTCCTGAGGAAATCTATGAACATTGACACTTTTTTTTGTACATCCGTTTTAGATATTTCACCCTAGGAAAATTGCCTTCTTTCAATTATCCTGCCCATTATCCTGGTATCCGAGGAGTGAATCGTTCATCAAACCGTTTTGCAACCTCGATGTACCGAAACGTTAGAAACAGCGTGAACATAGCGAAAAATATAAACATATTTAAAAAAAATTGAAATTCCATGAAGGTAAGGATCTTCCTTAAGGCCTTCGTATTTCCATGATACAGTTTCAATCGATTCGATAAGCCCAGTTCAGAAGAAAAAAAAGAAGTTTCATAAGCGAGACCTCTGGCGCCACTTCCACGTCGCCTTAACGCCCATGGAAAAAAAGGAGCAAAGGATCAAAGGCCTTCTGTAAAAATGTGAATTTTCCTCCCGGGAGCCAGAAATACTTCGTCACTCGATATTTTACCCAGGTTAATCTTGAAGTTTGGGAGTACACGATGCAAAAATTCCAGGTGAGGAGGAAGAAGAAGGAACCTCGACAGTGAGCCTTGCCGCCGAGGGCGTGGAGGTGGCCCCCAGCTTGCGCATGCTTCAGCAACCCAGCGGTACAGGATCGGCTTCAGCATCACCCTCGTCATCCACCATGTTTCCTCAGCAATACTGCCTAAGATGGAAGTATCACCACAGCAACCTGCAGACCATGTTCTCACAGCTCCTCGAGCGGCAAGCGTACTGCGACGTCACGCTCGCCTGCGAGGGTAAAACGCTACGAGCACACAAGGTGAGTTCCCCTGCCTCGCTACGTGCGCGATGTGCGCGATGTACACGATGTAGATGATGTAGACGACGTGGACGATGTGCCGGGGAACGTAACCCGAGCCTGCACCGCCGACCGTGAAGCCTGGGGAAAAATGAGAAAATGCCCCGCGAACCAGTTGCGCTCCTGGAACATGAGCATCGGCGCTGAAGAACTCCCTTGACCTCTTCGAAACAGGGGCAAATAGATGTCGGGAACTGAGAGGGTTTTAATGGGGAAAAGGAAGTTCTTTTCTTATTATTAGGTTCTGAATGTAGATGGAGGTGTATGGGGATAGGGATGCGTTGAGACTTATGGGTAAAGTGTTAATGGGTATTAAGAATCTCGGTAAGAGTGATAGAATGAATAGGTAATATGAATAAGGAATACGAACATCGGCGCTGAAGAACTCCCTTGACCTCTTCGAAACAGGGGCAAAGAGATGTCGGGAACTGAGAGGGGTTTAACCCTTTCGTTACCTTGGACGAGATATCTCGCGACCCAGTACTGGCCGATTAACCCTTTCGTTACCTTGGACGAGATATCTCGCGACCCAATACTGGCCGATTAACGCTTTTGACGAGATATCTCGCGACCCGGTAGTAACGGATTAACGCTTTTGACGAGATATCTCGCGATCCGGTAGTAGCTGTATTTATTTCTTCCTTTTAGCTATACGAATAGAATTAGTTATAAAATATATTCATCTAGAATGTCAAAATATTGGTGCTAGAAAGCTAGATTATCGTCAAAAGCGATAATCCGCTACTACCGGATCGCGAGATATCTCGTCCAAGGTAACGAAAGGGTTAAATGGGGAAAAGGAAGTTTTTTACTCGATAATAGGTTCTGAATGTAGATGGAGGTGTATGGGGATAGGGATGCGTTGAGACTTACAGATAAAGTGATAATGGGCATTAAGAATCTCAGTAGCAGTGATAGAATGAATAGGTAGTATGAATAAGGAATACGAACATTGTTGCTGAAGAACTCCCTTAACCCTTTCGAAACAGGGGCAAAGAGGTGTCGGAAACTGGGAGGGATTTAAATGGAGAAAAAGAACCTCCTTAAGATTAACTTTTATACGTGTGTAGAAGTATAAATGAAAATAAAGTTCCGTTCCTGCCTACCAAAGCAACCGCAACGTAAATTAAATCGTTTTATAATAATGACATGGTCGATCCATAATATCAATTTTCATAATTCATTTATACGATCATTTCTATATAGTTTTGGGTTTAATTCATATTAATTCATTTTATGGTGTGTACCGACTGTTGAACACTTGCGGTATCGCTTCACAGCATCTAGACAAGCTTTGCTGGTGTTTTCTGAGGGTAATCAAGGGTGAAAACACTCTTGATCCTTTGAAAACCAGAGCAAAGAGGTGTCAGAAAGTGGGGAGGGATTTAAACAGGGAGATGAGAACCGTCTTACTCGCGGTTACGAGTTTTTTACATCCATTGAAACAGGTATCTAGAGCTCATACTATGAAATGTTGAAGTACTACCTTTCCGACTGTTAAATCCATTTTAATTGCTAATTATCCTATGCATCTATAAATAATAACCGAAAACATCGGGCGACAATTAATCTGCATTGAACTTGGAGAAGTGAAGTTTATTTAAGAATTTCTCTGCGCACGTATGAATGCGAAACTTCCCCGGCCACTTGAAAAGGCTCGAAATATTTCGGGAAACTCATTTAACATCTCGAAAAGGAGAGACGAGCGTTCAAGAATTCTTTTTTTTAACGGGCCGGCTGAATCATTCTCGGTGCATAAAAATTAAAATAAAACAAAAAGGGAAAACAATTCAACCTGGACGCCCGAGAAACCAGTTTGCGTCCCGAAACCTGAAAATCTGAATTTCGCATCGACTTTTCCTGGTCGTTCGAAAGCGGGCAAAGTGCAAGCGCATAATGCAAAATGCAGATGCACTATTGCATTCCGTGGGACTAATCGTTATTTCCTGTTTTAACTCCTGATTTTAGTCCCACATCCAGCAATGGAAATGTTGGAGCATAACGGACAATCTTTCCACTTCTGGGTCTACGTTAATAGGATCATCATTAAAAATAGAGGAATTCTATCAAGTTGGAAGTGTCCTATCCATTACAGAGATGAGTTAGGAGATTGCTCACGGGCAGGGTCGCGCGATCGCATCGTGTGCTGCCCTCAGGTTTCGTACGTTAGCTTTCACCATTTTTTGCCCCCTCGCGAAAAAAATTCACAAACATCCTTTAACATATTTTAACATCTTCTACCAACAAGTGCAGCAAGCGTGGTTTCCATTAACTGCCCATGATGATTTTACCAAAAATGGCTGCTTCCAGGTGATCCACCTAAACCTGCAAAGGGGCACAAAAGTATAGGTAAAATGGAATATTGAAGAAACACCAGGAAGTCGCCAGATTCTCCGAAGTGGTCCACCTAAAGCTGAAAGGGAACACAAAGGCACATACGAAACCATTAGGAAAGCGAGAAAGAGACGGTGATACAAGAGCTAATAACTTCCTAAAGTTACCATTAAAGTCAAGAATATTTCGCAGGGCATCGATCTCGTATAATTGATCCAGTAAAAATGTATTCAGTTACACATTACTTGGCGTGACAAAAATCTAATATATTTATCTTACTTGAATGCAGACTCGAGAAAATTTCATGAAAACGCTAGTTCACCGTCTCTCCCCGTCAATCCAGACAGCAAGATATACAAAAAATGAGAGGGACAACGTGGCGAAAAAAATGATGATTGTCCGTTCGAAAGAACGGAAGACCATCGCAGTTGCCCTCTTCTTAAGGGGCCGCTTCGGCATATAGCCTCTTCGACTCTTGCAGTCTCTTCGGGCAGAGCCCCCTACGTCTCGAACGCTTGGCAATCCCCTGATTTGTCGGATTAATAAAAAATAAAAAAAAAATCACTCGCGGGGAGATCCAAAAGCTAGCAAAACGACGACCTGCGATCCGAGGATGCGCAGTCCGAGCGTATTGCACATTTATTCGATTNTGCCTTCGCTGCCTTCGCTGCCTTCGCTTCCTCTTCCTCTTGCTTCATTGAACGATAATATTATATTACAATATAAACAATATTATATTAGATTATGATGTGAAAAAAATAATGTTAATCCTTGGTACTCACAATCCATGATCACTGCATTCCACCTTTATGTCCGCTTCCGTTGCCTTCGCTGCTTCCACTTCCTAATCATCCCACCTCGTCATCTACGAAACGTCCCTTGCCCCTCGTTACGATCTCTGGATGCCATCGATTATGAATTATAGCACCACATTGATATAAATGTCGATCGTGGCATGTAATGCGTCCCTCGCGCCCCCCGTCATTTTCTTAACTTTCGACAACATCTCATCGCGGCAAAATTTCAGGAGCAACTGGCGATCCGCCGGCCGGGCCGCAATCCCCGGCCGTGACCGACTCCGTGATTGGACGACGTCACCGGCCCGATAAAGGACCATGATTGGTCGATCCTTTATCGGGCCGGTGACGTCGTCCAGTCACGGAGTCGGTCACGGCCGGGGATTGCGGCCCGGCCGGCGGATCGCCAGTTGCTCCTGAAATTTTGCCGCGATAAGATGTCGTCGAAAATTAAGAAAATGACGGGGGCGCGAGGGACGCATTACATACCACGATCGACATTTATATCAGTGTGGTGCTATAATTCATAATCGATGGCATCCAGTGATCGTAACGAGGGGCAAGGGACGCTTCGTAGATGACGAGATGGAGTGGTTAGGATGAGGAAGCAGCGAAGGCAGCGGAAGCGGACATAAAGGTGGAATGCAGTGATCATGGATTGTGAGTACCAAGGATTAACATTATTTTTTTCACATCATAATCTAATATAATATTGTTTATATTGTAATATAATATTATCGTTCAATGAAGCAAGAGGAAGAGGAAGCGAAGGCAGCGAAGGCAGCGGAGGCAGCGTATCCAGCGTATCCAGCGTATGCAGCGTATCCAGCGAATGCAGCGAATGCAGCGGATGCAGCGGATGCAGCGGATGCAGCGAAAGCAGCGAAAGCAGTGGAAGCGGACACAAAGGTGGAATGCAGGCAGAGCCAACGTCGAAGGGAGGCAGATGGAGAGGAGGCCAGAAACCCCAGGTCTCTGCGGAGGGATCTCCTGGGGGAGTACCGCCAGAAAAAGACGTATCGTCCCGTTGGTAAGTCTCAACGTTTCCTTCCTCCGATCCCTTCACGTCGCAGGACGAAAGGTCCGTACCGACACGGGGATCGGTTGTATGTTTACATTTTGATTCGAGGGACCGCGAGTCGACGAAACGATGTCTCGCCGACTCGCGAGTGGTCGTGTTGATTTTCTGTTTTTCGTGTGTTCTTTTAGAGTAGAAATAGATTTCTCCCGGATCCGCGGTAATTTTCCGATCGCGATCCTTAATCGAGCGCCGGGAAGTCGGATGACCCTCCGACTTCGAGGCCGCCGGTTCCGCGGAATTTCTTTGAACGATTAAAGAAAAAATTTAATAAAGATGTGGGAGAAATATCACGCGAGGAGCCACACCCGAGTCGAGGGGGCACTTCGATGAGCTTGCGTCCTAGAGTCGCCGCCTCGACGAGGGGGTCGGTTTCAGGGTTTTCAGGTTTTTTCGGTCAAGCCTTCCACTACCCTGGGGCCGTAGTGCGAGCTGGGCTTGGCCTTTCGATCTTATGAAAATTATGAATTACCGATGTCGAGTAGAATCCGTAGATCGATTTAGCGCTATAAAAATTAATTTAGTTAGGATTCTTTCAGCATCGGCAACGGTAGGTGTCTTTTCTTGTGGCCGCGTTCCTTCCTGGCCCCCGCCCTTCGACTCCTCCAGGAGAGAGTCGAACGGTTCAGGGCCAGGGGGCGCGGTAAAATAATTTTGTAAGTTCTTTCGGTTGCCATCTTGATTCCAATTGCACCTATGCATTTAATTTCTTTAAATTCGATTATGGATGGCAGCCGATGAAAGATGTATGCGAGAGATTTGAGCTCGGGGGTCGGAGGCATCCCGGGATGTCCTCCCTAGATTAGGCTATTTGTCCCCGGGTGGAATGAGAGAGAATCGTGGAGTGAGTGTGTTGGAATGAGTGAGGTTGATTTTTTAAATATAGCTAGGGAGGTAGGCTAATTGCCTGGAGTGAATGTCTAGATGTAAGTAGGCAGGGCCAGGGCGGGATCTCTTCCTGGGGGTTTGGGAGGAGATCCCGAACCTGGGGTNGATGTCAAAATATGTTAAAGGATGTTTGTGAATTTTTTTCGCGAGGGGGCAAAAAACGGTGAAAGCTAACGTACGAAACCAGAGGGCAGCACACGATGCGATCGCGCGTTCCTGCCCGTGAGCAATCTCCCAACTCATCTCTGTCCATTATCACTATCATACATCTACAATCATTCATGATAATGCCCTTGATTAGAGTCTAAATGCTGGTTCATCGATAACCAATCTGCTAATTCACTTTCGTACAATTGTAGATTTTCTTCGCGCATTCCTCTCTCCAGCACTCTTACGTGTTGCACAGAAATTTTATTTCTCTTTAAATCCAACAAAGTTGGATCATTTTTATTAATAAAGGAATAACAGAATATAAAAGGATAAGAAAATTATAATTCAATGAAGTGTCTTGTTATAGGGTGGGACGCTTTTAATACCACCGTACCTCAAAGAGTTAAACGGCAAAATGCGAGAAAGTCGCGCGCAATCTTTTCCCCCAGAATTCTGACGAGCTTCTCGGCGGGAAAAACAGGGCCGCGCCGTTTAATGTTTATTCGCCGACATTTCCACATTTCGATGTCAAAGAAAAGTAACGCGCAAAACTCCCAATGATAACTTCGCCTCTGGTGTGGCGATGTTTTGCGAGGCGAAGCTATCGTTCCAGGCTTTACTACGGTGGGTTTTCCTTCCTTTTCTTTTTTTCCTCCTTTTTCCCCCCTCTGAGGGTGTTCTTATCTCGTATCTGAAACAGCAGTTGTTCGCCGGGCATTTTTCCAGCAGGTTTCACCCAAGAATTCCCCCTGCATATCTCCGGAATTCTTCCGAAAAAAAGCGAACAAAGTTCCTTGGTGTCCCCTCCACCTTGTGGCCTCCGGCGTGTTTTTGGTCTTGCATGGTCCTTTTTTCCCCTTGTTTTTCGCTTTTTTAATCCTCCTTACGTCATTTTTAGATGTTTACGGTAGAGCGATGTACATTGCACGGTATCTTTATCTTTGAATTCCTCCCGGAAAAACCGCTGAAGCGATAAATGTAATCTCTACGTGGTTCCCTGCTCTCGGGCTCTATTATGTCCTTCTGGGTTCTAACTCGGGCATGATATTCTAATGTCGGCGGATACATAACTCGGCTGGCTTTTGACTTTTATTCCTCGCTAATTTTCGAACTATGCAAAATTAACATAAAAAAGAACGTAATATGTGAAATTTCATGTGAATGAAGTCCTTCCTTATAGCCTTAGATGCCACTTTCACATCCCCTTAAAACCTAATTCTTCTGTTTGTCCGTAAATTATTTTTTTAATTTATATAAAAAATTAAATTTCATGAGGATCAAGATCTTCCTTAATGGCTTCACATTTACGTTGTACCGTTTGAAACGATTAAAGTTCACTCAGTTCGGAGAAAAGTTTCATTAACTATTGGCTCTTTAGATGCCACTTTCACATCCCCTTAAAACCTAATTCTTTTTTTGTCCGTAAATTATTTTTTTATTTTATATAAAAAATAAAATTTCATGTGGGTCAAGATCTTTATAGCCTTCACATTTACGTTGTACCGTTTGAAACGATTAAGTTCACCCAGTTCGGAGAAATGTTTCATTGACTCTTTAGATGCCACTTTCACATCTCCTTTAAACCTAATTCTTCTTTTTTGTCCCCGTATGTAGTAAACTCGCTACTTCTCCGGGTTTTGTCATTTCATCATTTTGAGAGGTTGCAGGTCTGTTATGAACACGGGGAAAATTACATGGGAATAATGTCCCTTGTAAGAAACCGGTGATATCCTTTCGTGCATGAAAAAGAGAGCTCCGTGCCCGATAGGAAACTGCACGATCATTTCTAGTAACTCGGCATCTCTCGAGTTTTTGTACTTCGGTCATTTCGAAACGTTACGGTACCGTCGTCTGTAAAATCTCCGTAAAGAGAATGATTTTTTACTAGCAAGACTTACCGACACTACTTCCTCGAAAAATGTCGAACTTCAAGGAATAGCGACGAAGTCTCCGTTTTTAAATTTCAATTCGACTCGTTCCTAATTCCTGATGATTAATTCCGTGTCTTCTAAAGAAAATGATTTTTTTACTAGTAGGACTTACCGACACTACTTCCTCGAAAAATGTCGAACTTCAAGGAATAGCGACGAAGTCTCCGTTTTTAACTTTCAATTCGACTCGTTCCTAATTTCTGATGATTAATTCAGTGTCTTCTAAAGAGAATGATTTTTTTACTAGTAGGACTTACCGACACTACTTCCTCGAAAAATGTCGAACTTCAAGGAATAGCGACGAAGTCTCCGTTTTTAAATTTCAATTCGACTCGTTCCTAATTTCTGATGATTAATTCCGTGTCTTATAAAGAAAATGATTTTT
The DNA here is from genome assembly GCF_000612105.2 of Orussus abietinus. Lineage (NCBI taxonomy): Eukaryota > Metazoa > Arthropoda > Insecta > Hymenoptera > Orussidae > Orussus > Orussus abietinus. The sequence goes on along the minus strand of NW_019394292.1, from coordinate 116,017 downwards.
TTACTAGTAGGACTTACCGACACTACTTCCTCGAAAAATGTCGAACTTCAAAGAATAGCGACGAAGTCTCCGTTTTTAAATTTCAATTTGACTCGTTCCTAATTTCTGGTGATTAATTCCGTTTCCTTTTAATTGTCTTAAGGTGACATGAAAGGGTCATTCTGTACATATAAAACGTCAAAATATTTATATAACTTTTCTCCAAACCAGATGCACCGAATTATTGGAAACTTCAGCACGTGGTTATAGAGGCTCTAAGGAAGAACGTTCGTGTTTTTCATATTTAATAAAAATTTTTTTTATTTATTCCAGACCGGAACAAGAATACTTTTTTTTTTTAATGAAATTTAATAAGCACCGCGTTCTACCTTAGAGCCTTCATAATCACGTGCTAGTTTCAAATGATTCAGTGTGTCCAGTTTGGAGAAAAGTATTATAAATACTTTCACGTTTTATATATATATAAAATATATAATACAGAACGACCCTTTCATATCACCTTAAGCATCTAGTAAGTCGATGTTTCCTTGTTCTTTGACTCCTAATTTTTGGACGTCACGGTACCATTACGCGTAGGAAAATGTTACAAGGAGATGATTAGATCTTTAAAAACGGTAATATATGCTGTTTCACATGTGAGAACGAGCATTGTACTCGACAGGAAATTCTAGAAATATGTTTTATTTAACATGTCTCCAGCCTGCGTGTTTCCGACATTTTGAAGCATTACGGTATCATTATATACGGACCCCCGACAAGGAATTCCTTCCAAGAAAATCATCGATGCGATAAATCTAATCTCGTTGCCCATTCCCAACTTAACATCTAACATTCAGGTACCGAGTTTTTGCATAGTTTCGACCCACGTCCGTCTTCCTCTTGCTGTCATCCGCCATTTTGCCATTTTGCTGTTATCCCGTCATTTTCAAACCTAATCATTCTACAAGAAATCTCATTTGTATTCCGTCCAAGAAACTCATCCAAGCGATAAGTTCAATCTTTTCAAAACGTCTTTTCCATCACAATATATAAAATTAAGTTATTTTTACGATATTTATCCACCGTCCAGTATCTTCCTTCTGATAACGCCGGCTATTTTGCCGATTTTTTTGCCATCCCGTCAATTTAATATATTACCATATTATATAAGAGATCCCGACATTTGAATTCCTTCTAAGAAAAATCATCGATGCGGCAAATCTAATCTTCTCGGTACCTGTTTTTATTTCAATATTTATCTACAAATTATGCAATATTGATTTAGCGTCCGGTATATCTTACTTCCAACAAAATTCCCCATTTTGCCGATTTTTATTATTCCGTCATTTCAAAGCCTTTGGATTCCGTTAATATAGATCATCAAGCCTAATCAAAATCATCATAAGTCTAATCATTTCAATATCTTACTATCTCAGATTTAACCTGAAATTCATTTTACGATATTTTGACTCGCCGTCCAGTATTGTTCAACTTGTGGGTAGCATCCGGCATTTTGCCAATTTTTGTCATTCTGTCATTTCTAAGCGGTACCACCGTATACGAGAGTCGGCCTTTGAATTCCTTCCGAGAAAATCATCGAGGCGATAAATCTAATCTTTTCAATACCCGGTTCCGACTCGACTCCCAGCTTTCAATTCGTAACTCTTTCATGTAAAATCGACCTAGTTCAGTTCCTGGTTTCTAGTATCTGGTAACTTAACGTCTCTCCTCTTCTTTTTTTTTTTCTTTCTTCTCATCCGGTCGTTTCTTAACGATGTAATTTTTATTTTTGATTTAATAGCTAGAAAATGCTATACTGATATTAATATCCGGTAGAATACTTTTTTTTCCTCATCCGGTCGTTTCTTAAGGATCTAATTTTTATTTTTGTTTTAATAGGTAGAAAATGCTATACTGATATTAATATCCGGTATAATACGTTTTTTTTCCTCATCCAGCCGTTTTTTAACGATCTAATTTTTATTTTTGTTTTAATAGGTAGAAAATGTTATACCGATATTAATATCCGGTTCTTCAAACTGATACAGCAGCCATTAGATAAATGATCAGTGAATATTAAAAGTCTAATCATCGAGGTAAATAAATGATACCGAAAATGAGATTAAGGCTGAAAAGGCGCGTTAAAGTTTCTTCAGGCTTATTTCGGAGCCAACTCGTAGTTTTCAACATCCTTTCGATACTTACAAAATCTACATAGCCCCGAGTTCGCTGACCCCGGCATTTAGTAATTTCCCACCACTCCGTTTTTTGTTATAGCGTCATTTTGAAACGTTACAATACCGCTAGGTGCACGAAGAAAATGATTTGGGAATGATTGCCGTCCGATATAAGAAACTAGAAAAGCGAGGAGGCGATAAATCTAATTTCTTCAATGCTCCGTTCCGACCCGACTCCTAACTTACTACTTCAATTTCTTAACTCTTCCTTAGAATGTCTCGACCCGAGGTATAATTTGTTATCCCCGTAACGAATGCATCTACCGGCTAGACGGTGCTCCAGATTTTGCCATTGCATAATTTCGAAACACCGTTGCCCCCTTGAGAGATCCTGATATTATTTAGGACTTTTTTTAGATCCTTGGAGGCGATAAGTCTCATCCCTTCGATCCTAGATTGCGACTTCCATCTGTATGAATTAAGCTCATAAAGTTACAATGTACAAATCCCTTGGTACCAAATGATCGGTATCATAATAAAGTTTCGCCGGGAAAAGCAGATAAGTCTTTACCCCTTTGCGGTCGGAGGAAATAATGTCGTAGTAAAGTCGTGGAGGAAATAATTTTTTTGGAGCATGGTGATGTGCGCCATGCGCTAATTTGTCCCGACTAGTTGGTACTCCCATAAGAGAAATTCCCCGATCGCAAAGGGTTAAAAGTCTCGATATACGGCAAACTTTCGGTATTATTGCGGTCTATTACCGTGAATTATTTTTCTACGTGCAATAAGTCGGGATATATCCACTTCTTGCCCCTCAGTCATCTCTAGATGTACCGGAACGAATTTCTCGCCACCCCTTTGAGGATGCCCCAACTAGCTGGTACTCCCATCAGAGAAATTCCCCGATCGAAAAGGGTTAAAAGTCTCGATATACGGCAAAGTTTCGGCATTATTGCGGTCTATTACCGTGAATTATTTTTCTACGTGCAATAAGTCGGGATATATGTGCCCATAATTATGAAAGTGGTCTAAGTCATATATTTTTTCTTTCGAAATTACATTGAATTAATTTCGTTTGAAATAATATGGCGTGAAATAACTGATAAACTCATTTTTTTTTAATATTGACTTAGACCACTTTCATAATTATGGGCACATATCCACTTCTTGCTACTCAGTCATCTCTAGATGTACCGGAAGGAACTTCTCGCCACCCCTTTGAGGATGCTCGTAGCTCCGTCACGGTACAAAATAAGGATCGCGAACATAGGAGGCGATAAATCTCATCCCTTCGATCCTAGATTGCGGGTCGGCGTTCCATCCCCTCCGTATAAAATGAAGGCAGCGAGAAGTCCTGCATTCGTTGCCCCCAGCATCCAGTAACTCAGCATCTCGCCGGTTTTTCGTGTGTTCTCCTCTGGCCGAGTAGAATTTCTCGGCTCGGTGTTCTTATTGCGCATCGCCGAGCCCTCGGAGGCTCTTAACCGTGAACGTAAAACTTGACAAACGATCAATTTTCCGTTCTTTGTTTCTTGCCACGGAGGAGCTCCCCTCTCCACCCTGTCTCTTTCCAGGACCTCTTCTCTCCTTCTCCGGGCCTCTTTCCCTCGTCTATGCGTCGAAACGAGCCGCGCAGACCAGAGGGAGAGAGAGAGAGAGAGAGGCACTCTATCAAAGTAGAGTACGTTTGGCTTGGTTTATTTTTTACTTTGGGAGGGGTCCAAATTGTAAAATCAATACTTCCTCCTAAATTTAGAAGCCGGCCGACGCAGGCTTTTTCCTCTGTCCCGACGAGTCGGCTTGCCGAGTCTATGTTCCTAGGATCATTCACTATATCTCGGTCGCCGAACTTTCCCGACACCTCGGGATCGACAATTGTTGTAATGTAATGGCAACAACAGGTTGTAATGTTTTATTTAGTTTTAAGGGGATGGGAAAGTTACGTCAAAGAGGTCTCATTTATGATACCTTTCTTCGAATTGGGTGTACCGAATCATATCATACATTACAATGTGAATACGGAGGCTATAAGGGAGGTCATGACGCCCATGAAATTTCAATTTTTCAATAATTCAAATTTTCCTAGTCTACGTTCCGAGGATAATTCACTATATCTCGGTCGCTGACACCTCGGGATCAACAATTAAGGTTGTAATGTTTTATTTACTTTTAAGGGATGGGAAAGTTACGTCAAAGAGGTCTCATTTATGATACCTTTCTTCGAATTGGGTGTACCGAATCATTTCATACATTACAATGTGAATACGGAGGCTATAAGGGAGGTCATGACGCCCATGAAATTTCAATTTTTCAATAATTAAAATTTTCCGAGCCTACGTTCCTAGGATAATTCACTGTATCTCGGTCGCCGAATTTTCCCGACACCTCGGGATCAACAATTAAGGTTGTAATGTTTTATTTACTTTTAAGGGGATGGGAAAGTTACGTCAAAGAGGTCTCATTTATGCAACCTTTCTTCGAATTTGGTGTACCGAATCATTTCATACATGACAATGTGAATACGGAGGCTATAAGGGAGATCATGACGCCCATGAAATATCAATTTTTCAATAATTAAAATTTTGAAAAATAAATAATATATATAATATAAATATTGATGAAAAACAATATTTCATGAGTTTCAGGACCTACTTTAGGGCCTTCACGTTCCCGTGGGATAATTTCAAACGAATCGGTACACCCAATTCGGAAAATACTTTCCCCAACGATTTGACTTCTCCGATATATATATGTATATATATAGATTGACCCTTTCATATCACCTTAATGTTCTGAAAGTAAAAAAGGGAATTTATAATTATCCCCAGCAGACTCTTGGAGGGCAAACAAGGCCCAACTACAGGTTTCTCGGCAATCGCTACGAAATTCCGATTGTTATCGAAAATACTGGGTATTATCAAAACCTCCCCAGCCTGAAAATAAAAAAAAAAAAGTGCATAATTATCCTAATCGATATTGTGGAGGGTGAAAAGATCCCAAGTATAGGTTCCCGGCCCTCGATGTAAAATCTGATTATTATCGGAATTCTGGTTAATCTCCGAGTTTTAGGTATTAAAAATAAGTTACCAGGATTTTTATAGCATCCGATGCCTCTGCCTTTTGTGCATGTATGCCTGCGTAAGAGCTGCAAAAGTCGTTTGTTCGAGTGCACTTATTTTGCGACCGCTCTCGGTACACCGACCACTGGGCTGCAATAATCCTCTTGTCTTTCAATTATTGGCCTCGAGAAAAGAAAAAAGAACAAAAAGGAAGACCACGTAATTGCCTCAACAAAAATCACGGGGAGTAAATAACACCACAATTACCCTCCTCCCCGACTTCGCTATGAAATCGTGATTGTTACCGACACTCTACTTGTTGTAACTAATTTTTCCATCGGCCTTAACGATGTCTCATTTTGCAAACACGGCGTATCTTCGCTTTCCTAACTTTTTCTTCCCTTACTTTTTAACGAACACCCAATCATGCCAGAACTTATAAGATATGACTCGAATTGGGATTTTCTCTGACGTGATGATCTAATTGATTTTTAAGAAATTAAATAAAAGAGGTATGCATGTAAGCTTTCATAAGAATTAAATATGACCACTCTACTTTAAATCCTCTTCTATGCGGTTGAGATATTTAAATTATTTTCAACCTTAAACTCATTAAGGCGATGTGAAAGCGTTATCTCAGAGATTAATCGTTTATGAATCTTTCTATGAACTGGGTTTACCGAATCATTTTTTCACTTTTTTATTACAAAAATTACATTTCATGAGTGCAGAGACCTTACGTAGGGCCTCCACATTCACGGAGGATAACTTGAAACAACTCGATACCCTCGGTTATTAAAAATGTTACAACTGTTCATGACCAGAATAAAATTTCATGGGTGTCAGTACTTTCCCTACGACTTTCACAAACACAGGATAAAATGTGAAACAGTTTCCATGCACCCAGTTTAAAAGAACAGTTTCATAAACGATTGATCCCTCAGATGGCACTTTCATATCGCGTTAATAATTAGAAAAAATTAATTTTTATTCCCACTCGGGGTGATCAATTGCCGGAATAGAGTAATGTCAACAGAAACAAAGGAAGCCGAGTCGTGGAGGAAGTTTTTCGTTTCTGATGTTTCTATGCACCCAGTTTAAAAGAACACTTTCATATACGATTGATCCCTCAGATGGCACTTTCATATCGCGTTAGAAAAAATTAATTTTTATTCTCACTCGTTGGTGCATTCAATTGCCGGAATAGAGTAACGTCAACAGAAACAAAGGAAGCCAGGAAGCCGAGACGTGGGGGAAGTTTTTCGTTTAGCTTGTCCGAATGTGCCAGGAAAGCCAACAGCTGTTTCCTGGCCTCCCTTGACACCTGTGTCCAGGTGCGAGGACAACGCTGGGTATCCCTAAAAAACTACGTAATTGTACAGTTTTTGATGCCTCTCGCTAACGGGAGCATTAGTCAGCATCAATACCAAGGAAGGGGTAGTTTATTGCAAGGGGAAATAAATATTCAATGTTTCAACTCGGGCCCAACTCGTTAAAAAAGAAGTACGGTGACCAACTGGCATTCATGTCCAGTTAAACGCTCCTGTTATTTATGACGTATCGTTAATACACAACTTTTCATTTCTTTTATATATATGTAATTATGAGTCCCCTTAAAAGTGGCGAAATTATATTACATAACGCGACATGCACGGCGGTGAATTAAACAATGGCCCAAGAATGAGCTTTTATTGTCATGTTCCTGAAAGGAGAATTCATAAAAATTATGATCTTTGTCGGATTTTATTGAGATTGTAAATTATTAAGGTGATATACGGAGGCTATAAGGGAGGTCATGACGCCCATGAAATTTCAATTTTTCAATAATTCAAATTTTCCTAGTCTACGTTCCGAGGATAATTCACTATATCTCGGTCGCTGACACCTCGGGATCAACAATTAAGGTTGTAATGTTTTATTTACTTTTAAGGGATGGGAAAGTTACGTCAAAGAGGTCTCATTTATGATACCTTTCTTCGAATTGGGTGTACCGAATCATTTCATACATTACAATGTGAATACGGAGGCTATAAGGGAGGTCATGACGCCCATGAAATTTCAATTTTTCAATAATTAAAATTTTCCGAGCCTACGTTCCTAGGATAATTCACTGTATCNGAAGGATTTGAGGGAAATAAAAGCGGCGAATATCGCAATAATACGCACGCCGGTCTAAGGAGAAAAAGTGTAAAGAAAGAGTGTAAGAAAATGAATTGAACGGCCTTAAGTCAGTTTAGGGCCTCCCTAATCACGTGCTGAAGTTTCCAACGATTCGGTGCGTATCCAGTTTGGAGAAAAGTTTTATAAATATTTTAACGTTTTATATGTATAGAATGACCCTTTCATAGAACCTTAATTGAGTTATTTTAAATAATGCATGGACTTGGATCATGAACCGAAATTTAATTTAGAATGATTCTTCTATGAATTAACGGTTGAGTCATGAAAGTATGGTAGCAGGGAAGCAAGTTCGGTCGTTCGTAACTAATGCACTGTTCTCATTATGAATTATGAAAATGGAAAAGCTCTTAGCAGGTGTTAGAACGTGAGAATAGATCTTCTTCGGGTCATGGTAATGAGATTTGAGCAGGGGGGAAAACCATAACCGTAACAGAGGCCGGAAGTGACTACGAAGGAGCATTTTTCAGCATGGAAAGGCATAAACTCGAAAACAAAAGAGTATTCACGGCAGCAAGTCGGAATCGTAATTTACAGTAGAATATTATTAAACTAATTATAAGTAGTCCAGTAAACATAATAAAAAAAAAAACTATCATTGAACCAAAGAAATATTTTATTAATTATAGGAATAATTATTTGACTGAAGTAAACTCCAGCATATCGGATGCAACATTTCTTTGGGATTGTGCTCCTTTTGTTTTGCCAGTCAAATAATTATTCTTTGAATGAGCGTAATGTTTCTTTGCTTCAATGACACTTTTTCTTATTCTTTTTTCTTTTCTCGGTGTGCCAATGTCTAAGAATTACATTCGAGCTTCGAATTAAACGTCGGGAAAGGATACGAGGAAGAAATCGAAATGCAACTGCTGGGACTCGGTATCCCGATTCCAGGAATTGAAATTCTTCCCGAAGGAATCTCATAGATTGGATGAAAACATATTTCCGAAGTTAGGGGGCGAAACTACGAAGCGAGTGTTACAGCTCGACGAAGAAGAAGTTCGACTCGGGAATTCTGTCTATACCGTGGAAGGAAAGTAAAGTGGTAAAACTAACCCCGGAAGTTTTCGAACTGGGGTTAACTAACTATCGATAATATAAAGTATTGACACGGAATTCAGCTGGGGATTCCCAGATATAACTTCCCTATACTTCCCCGACGTGCACAAATCCAGATTAACCGAATTTAATTTAATTAACTAACCCTAAAACTTTCGGAAGTACAATTCAAACGGATACAAATGAACTGTAACATTATTAACAAAAGAAAATCGGCGCGCTGTATTCTTTCCAAATATGATATTCATGAGCTGCATTGCGCAAATCCAGATTAACCGAATTTAATTTAATTAACTTAACTAACCGTAAACTGTTCGAAAGTACAATTCAAACGGATACAATTGAACCGTAACATTATTAACAAAAGAAAATCGACGCGCTCTATTCTTTCGAAATATGATATTCATGAGCTGCGCAAATCCAGATTAACCGAATTTAATTTGATTAACTTAACTAACCGGAAACTTTTCGAAAGTACAATTCAATCGGATACAAATGAACTGTAACTATATTATCAAAAGAAAATCGGCGCGTTCTATTCTTTCCTAATTTGATATTCATAAGCTGCATTGCGCAAATCCAGATTAACCGAATTTAATTTAATTAACTTAACTAACCGTAAACTGTTCGAAAGTACAATTCAAACGGATACAAATGAACTGTAACATTATTATCAAAGGAAAATCGGCGCGCTCTATTCTTTCCTAATTTGATATTCATGAGCTACATTGCGCAAATCCAGATTAACCGAATTTAATTTAATTAATTTAACTAACCGTAAACTTTTCGAAAGTACAATTTAAACGGATACAAATGAACTGTAACATTATTAACAAAAGAAAATCGGCGCGTTCTATTCTTTCCTAATTTGATATTCATGAGCTCCATTGCGCATATCCAGATTAACCGAATTTAATTTAATTTAATTAACTTAACTAACCCTAAACCTTTCGAAAGTACAATTCAAACGGATACAAATGAACCGTAACATGATTAACAGAACAAAATCGGCGCGCTCTATTCTTTCCTAATTTGATATTCATGAGCTGGGAAGGGCTCGCAAATGAATTTCGAAATTAAATTTGTATCGAAAACGCGGACAAGTGGCGGCCAATTTCGATACCCGAGGAAGAACTAAATAATTGATTATTGCAGCCCGTAAATAAATTATTATCACGGTCTGAATAATAATCGCTATTTATTGCTCTGCCTTAAATTAATATACGATTAAAATCGCTTTTTCGAAGCGATGTAAATCATGCATGATGCGGTAGGCGCAATAAAGCCACACATTGTATAGTTCGAGTCTGCTACTACGACGACTAACATCTCATTAATGCTAATTCATCGGCCCGTTGCCCCTCGATGATGGTGATGACAATTCACGGGGTATTATCGGTGCGTCTCGAGTTAATGCTCGCGCTACTCTAAGCAAGTCGCAAGCCATAATTTGCAGCCTTCATGTCCGCTTTCCCAGTGATTAACGTCTGATGAACGCGCAGCTCGATGAGAGATCCTTTTGACTCCTCTTCGGATTCTGAATGCTGAAAAGGTGCGACAATGAGGATCGTTACTTAAGCTTTAGATTCGCCCACAATGATAATTACTGGAATTAAGACTTTTATTTAAACCCTTTTCATTTTTTAATGCCTGTTGCGCAGAGCCATAAAGAGACATCTCGGGCTACTTTTAGGAATAAAAAAAAAATCCTGGATACTGAAACGGTCTAAAAATTTGCAGCCTGGATAAATTGTATCTTAAGGAAAATAAAATAATTTACAGTCTTCTCAATGATTAGCGTTTAATGGACGATCCTTGATAAATGGTATATCGTTCATTTGTTTGAGGAGGAACAATAACATTCTTTGGCTGTCGCTACAAACTTATTTTCTAATTTATCAAGCATGTCTCCCAAAGAATACTCCAACGATTACATCAAGATTCGACATGATAGGAAATATTTTTGCCGTTGGCACGAAAATTCCTGCAATGAGCGCAAAACTTTGTCTCTGCTAAAAGTGCAAATGTCTTTTTTCCCTTGGGTTGCACCACCAAATGATTTTCCAGGAGGCAAGGAACGTCTTTGTCAAGAAAACATCCTGCCCTAAGTAATAAATTTCGCTCCCAGCATTAGAGTGTAAAAAAAAATGAATTGAATGGCCTTAAGTCAGTACTTAAGTCCGATGTACTCGGAAATACTCTCGAAAAAAGAGAACGCCAGCCTCCATTAGGGGTTCTAAATAACGCCGATTTTTGCCGAAGGATTTGAGGGAAATAAAAGCGGCGAATATCGCAATAATACGCACGCCGGTCTAAGGAGAAAAAGTGTAAAGAAAGAGTGTAAGAAAATGAATTGAACGGCCTTAAGTCAGTACTTAAGTCCGATGTACTCGAAATACTCTCGAAAAAAAAGAGAACGTCAGCCTCCATTAGGGGTTCTAAATAACGTGAATCCAGGGCCGATTTTTGCCGAAGGATTTGAGGGAAATAAAAGCGGCAAATATCGCAATAATACGCACGCCGGTCTAAGGAGAAAACCCGGAGCCTCGAGTCGGCTTTTCCGAAGCAAGCGTCCAATTAAACCGCAGTTCGCCGCGGATAGAAATAGGAGAAAAAGGGCGAGAAGGAGAGAGAGAGAGAGAGAAAGAGGATATCCCCGGGTTTCCTCGCGTCCGGTCGAGCGTTCCGAAGCGCGGAACTGGTTCGCGTTCCCCGGACCTGCGAATTCGCAAAAAGATGAGAAGGGAGGCGAAATAAAGATAAAGGGGAAAAAAAATGCCTGCAGAAGGCGGAGGATCGGTTTTTAAGAGGTCGGCCGAGTCCTTGAGCGGCGCGATTTCAATGCTACTTGCGAGAGGGCAACAATGCTGGAAGTACAAAGGGGCCTTCGGGACGTATATATGGCCTCGATGTCGGTCATCATTAAGTCCCTTAGCGCGACGCATAGAATTCCGTATCAAGGTGATATGAAAGGATCATTCTATATATATATATATCAGGATGTAAAAATATATTATAAGACTTTTCTCCAAACTGAGTGCACCTAAACATTTGAAACTTCTGCACGTATATATGCCCTCGATGTCGGTCATCATTAAGTCCCTTAGCGCGACGCATAGAATTCCGTATCAAGGTGATATGAAAGGATCATTCTATATATATATCAGGATGTAAAAATATATTATAAGACTTTTCTCCAAACTGAGTGCACCTAAACATTTGAAACTTCTGCACGTATATATGCCCTCGATGTCGGTCATCATTAAGTCCCTTAGCGCGACGCATAGAATTCCGTATCAAGGTGATATGAAAGGATCATTCTATATATATATCAGGATGTAAAAATATATTATAAGACTTTTCTCCAAACTGAGTGCACCTAATCATTTGAAACTTCGACACGTGATTGCGGAGGCGTGTGATACTCGTGAAATTGAATTTTTCGCAAATAAATGCGATCTTGGTTCTAGTCTGATGAATAAAAAAATTCTCTTGAAAAATGAAATCTCACGAGCATTGCGTTTTTCCTTAGGGCCTCTGTAATCACGTGGTGAAGTTTAAAATGACTCTACGCACCTAGTTTGGAGAAAAGTTTCACGAACGATTGAAATGTCAGGTGCCACTTTTGCAACCCCTTAATGAACGTTAAGAAGATAAAAAAGGTTTAGTTTATACCCCACGGAATAAAGAATGTTAAGTCATTGAACAATCATTTAATCAGCTGCACTATAATAGTATATATGTATAAAATATCCCTTTCATATCACCTTAAGGTCGCCTCCGAAGGCGGGACGAACTTTATCGTGCCAGCGGGGAAGCGCGTTTCGTCGAATTAAAATTTAATTCTGCCCGGAGAGAGAGGCCGAGACAGGGCGAAGGAATGGGAGGGACCCGGAGAGGGGCCGAGGAAAATGAGGGGAGAGCCCATGAAAAAGTGTAATCAATATTTTTGTACGAGTAAGTACTTTTCCCGGCGCGTCTGAGCGGGCGCGTGCGGTCGCCCCTCTTTGTATACGTCCTCACCGCGCCGTGAGTCACGTGACACTGACAGACGGCACAGACTGCGCGCGCAGCCCCGCCACACCGACGCGCGCCGCCACACGGAAGCGCGCGACACTACCGCCGAGGCAGTAAAGGCTTGTGTCCCTGATCGAGGAACTATGTCGAAAATCTTTTTCAAATGTCTTACCTCGACTAGAACGCCTTAAAGTGATACGAAAGGGTAATTCTATATGTACCAAAACGCACATCAAACACTCCGAATTGAGGCCAGTCAGGTATATTGATTCATACTCTATTGTTCCTGATCATTGTGACTTGTAATATTCATGCGAGGGTTTGTATATTTGCGATATCGTATTTTATTCCTATTAATAGCCGTCGCGTGATTAATTTATATTAAACTTTATCGTGCCTCGCTAGTCTCTGTTGCCGGGCCATTATCGTGCCTCTACTTGTTACGATTAAAATACAATGTACGAAAAATACGATATGTAACCCTAACAATTGTACAGCTCAAGAAATCGCGCTGAATAACATCTGTGGAATAGAAAATAATCCGGTATAAACAATCGCCACCTGATCTTCCTTCCGTTTACGCCGCGACCGGTTACATTATTATTCAATATCCATTTAATAGGTTATTATTCTTTTTAGCATAGTACTTTCTACCCGGCGTAAACGGAAAGTTTGTTAAAACACGCGTTGAGGGTGTAAATAGAACTCTTGTTCTCTCTCTTGAGAGATGCTCCACACCGAGTTAGGTACACGAGAGCAACGCGTACGAAGTCACGCTCGTCCGCTATATTCGCACGATACATCGACGCGTGCGCCGCTTCCTTCTCCCTCCGACGGCGCTCGCAATTTTCCATCCCACTCCACTCGCGCCTGCATACGGGTGCGCGTCACTGTCGGTACACGGACGCACACACATGCCCGCATACCTGCGCGTCACCGTCGCTACATGGACACCCTGCGCCTGCATGCTGGTGCCTCGTCACCCTGTCACTACACTACTCACACTAGCGCCCGCATACAGGCGCGCGTCAATGGCACTACACACACGCACACTGCCCGCACACACCCTTCTTTAGCCCCTCCCCCTACTCCCCTGGACCCGAGGCATGGAAATTCGAAAATCTTACGCCTTCTCTCTCTCTCTCTTTCTCTCTCTCCTCCGTCTTTTCTTCCTCTCTTTCCATCCTAACGGCCTTCACTCACGGCGGCTTTCTAAGAATTTTTGAGCCCGCTTCGTCACGATTTCTATCGTCCGCCGGCCGGCCACGCCGCCGCCATCTTGAGAAAAAAGCATAACCCGAGCTCTCCGGATTTCACGTAAATGACGCGACGTGTCTCTTTCTCTCTCGCTCGCTTGTGGGTACGTGGCGTTTGTTTCTAAGCGACGACGCGGTATTACTACTGGCTTGGGAGCGGGTTTTCAATTTTCTTTTCTTAATTTGACGAAATTACTTCTCGCCCGGTTTTTCCGCGTTTTATGTTCTAACTGGCGAGCGCGCGGATTCAGAAAATTAAGCCCCGCGAAATCGTTCCAGGAACGATTATGCAGCTCCCGCGTTGCATGTCGGCGATGCATGGAACCGACCAATTTTCTTGGGGGTTTCCTTCTTTTCGGTTTAAAGGGCCATGATAGGGTCATTCTATATGCATGAAAACATTTAAATATTTCTAAAACTGTCCTCCATACTATAGGCGCCATCTGTTGCGAATCCCGAGATTTATCTTGATGTGCGCATCGAAAAACGACTCTTTTCAATTTTCTTCTTTAACTCGCAAGAAGTTAATCGCTTAAAGTTTTTACCTGGTTGGAGAAGAATATTAGAAATGCAGAACTGAGTCCAAAAGTCCTTTCTTGGAATATTAACGGTTACCTTCGCACGTTAAAATATAAATGACGTTAAGTCGTCCCTGTAAAATAATCACTCATTATTTATCATTATTTATCTGCATTCCTTTGTAATGAAAACGTTAACAAAGCTTTCAATCTTCGTATCATCAACTGACATATTTCGGGAATTCCTTACAATTCGTTTTTAACAATATACCCATGCTCATTATGGCGCAAAAAAAAAAATAGACCGTGTACGTGAAATCGTTCCCGTCTTGCCGATATCCCCTCGGCGTTAATTTGCATATTAAACGCAGAATAGAAATCCTTGTTTCTCCCTGCAAAAAGAAAAATTCCGGCATAATCCCTTGGTCACGTTTCGCAGGGTTCTCGGAGCCGAGTGCCTTTCTCGGAATTTTTACCCCGTGGCTTTTTATATCCGGCCGAAATGACAAACACCTAAACCGCCCGATCGAATTGCATAACCGTGACAGGCACGAGTGGCAATTCCGTTTTTCCGCGAAACTTTTACCTAAGGAAACTGCCCGGGCGACGGATTTATCGCGGGGCCCGTCGAGAGAAAAATGAAAAATGGCGACGGCGACGTCCGAACCGGAGGAATTCGACTCGGCCGAGGCGATCGAAATTATTTAATATTCCCTCCGGGTTCTGCGCCGCCACAGAAGGATTTTCCGAATTAAAAGGAAAAGCTAATTCCCCCGAACCAGCTGGACCGTACTTATTGCCAGAATGTCTCTTTCGAGTAAATACCATTTATTTTAAATATCCGTCTCATCGATCCTAGTAAAAAGTGATTTCAAACGTATCGAAACAATTGTTAAATCCCGGGGGCATTTGAAAGAGTAACAGCAATTATTTTTATTAATTATTACATCCCCGGATTATCGGGGGGCTTGGATCCCTGAAGGACGATTTCTATCTTTAAATTATTCATTGCTAACGATATTGTAATTTTCTAAGATTATCGTTGGAAGTTTCATTTAGACGTAATATACTAACCTTATGGCGGGTTTACAAATACATATAGTGTGATTCAATTTCATATAACCATGATATAACGTTATGAACTCATAAATATATCTTGAAATTTATAATAATTCTATACTAATTCGCACATTATTAATATCTCGAGATAGTTTATTTAGTCGCTCCTTTCGACAAGGCCCGCGCAAATATCCATCGAAGGAAGAATAAATTTTCAAGGATTATCTCGGTGGAAGTGATATGATTTTCCCTTTTTATTGGGGAGAAAAAGGAAAAAAAAAAAGAAAAAATTAGTTCCCTCGTAGTCGGGCGAGCTCGACGATCGTTTTCGACGAGGCTCTCGGATGTTTTTGAGCGACGACCTCGTCCCGATATCGCGCGTTATCAATAAATTCTCGATTGTTGGCGCTCTCTCTAGAAGCGGACCGAATTTTGGAAATATTTCTCCTCTTATCTCCCTTCCTCCCTGGACGGTCTCTCGCGAGCCTCCTAATATTCTACTTCTCCCTCTCTCCGCCATATTGCCGATAAGACCGTCTCTCTCTCTCTCTCTTACGGTTCATTTTCCGCGGATGTAATAAACAGTTTAACGCTCGCAGTTGTTAAAGAGAACGAGCATGAACTTACGCAGGGATCGTAATGACTCGATATAAAATGGGGCCGGCATAATCTCCCTCCTCCTCCCCCTCTCGCTCGATATACACGTACATACATAATATACAGCCGGATATTCTATATGCATATATGCATATATATGTGTCTGTATATATATATATATATATTTCTTTTTTCGCCGTACTACTCGCTCATAAAAGCGCGAGCGCGGGATGTAAAATGTTATACAGCCGTCCTGAAAAAGTAACGCGCCTTCGCGCTTTATGGCCTTATTTGCGGAGACGTAAAAATTGAGAAAATCAATACGAACTTCCGATATTAAATATGCAGGCTATTGACTGGCTTCGAGAACTTGGGCGGGGCCGCGTCTCGTCCTCTTTCCTCCGAGCCTTTTGTCCCTCTCTTTCCCCCTTTATTTCCTCCGAATTTTTTTTTTTTTTTTTTCCCACCTCTTCGCCGACTTCGCCCAAAAGGTGGAATCGAGAAACGAACGCCCTCGAGTTTTTTCGACATTATTAATATCCCCGAAGGAAATATGTTGACCTGTTGTGCTTGTACATAAGTGACTGTATAGGAAATATATAAATTAGCACATCGTATCGATCACTTGGGTAGATATATTGCCGGTCGAAGTGGCTACTTTTCAATTTCTGACATTTTTTTATCGTCTTTTTTTGCAATCATCCAAAATTTTATCCATTGTTTTAGATATGAAACATCTACTTATGGCCGTGAAAATTAAATTTCTAGATTTAAGAGATTTATCTTAATGATTATTCTTAATTATTCTTTTAATAGTAACCGAACGTATCGATCACTTGGATAGATATGTCGCCGATCGGGATGGCCATTTTTCATTTTCTGATAACTTTTTATCGTTTTTTGCAATCATTCAAAATTTTATCCATTGTTTTAGATATGAAACATCTACTTATGGCCGTGAAAATGAAACTCCTAAATTTAAGAGAATTATCTTAATGATTATTCTTAATTATTCTTTTAATAGTAACCGAACGTATCGATCACTTGGATAGATATATCGCCGATCGAGATGGCCATTTTCCAATTTCTGACAATTTTTTATTGTCTTTTTTTGCAATCATCCAAAATTTGACTCATTGTTTTAGATATGAAAAATCTACTTATGGCCGTAAAAATGAAACTTCTAAGTTTAAGAGAATTACCTTAATAATTATTCTTAATTATTCCTTCAATACTAACAGGATCGTGTCGTTGGGGAACTCGCTTTTTCCACATAAATAATATCCGCGAAGGAAATACGTTGACTTGTCAAACTTGTATATAAACATGCCTATATAGAAAATACATAAAATACCGTGACATCGTATTGATCACTTGGGTGGATATATTGCCGTTCGAGTTGGCTATTTTCCATTTATTCCCAACTTTTTGTTCTCTATGGTCCTATCCACGGCCATCCAAAATAGAGTCCATTGTTACAGAAATGGAAAATCTACGTATGACCGCCATATACGTAGAAAGTAAAACTCCTAAGTTTAATAGAATATATGTTAATAATTATTCATAATTATTCTTTCAACAGTAATTAAATGTGTCGGCAGAGGGCCTCGTTTTTTTCGACATACATAATACCCACCAAGGAAATACGTTGACCTGCTGCCACTTGTACATAAACATGCCTATATAGGAAGTATATAAAACACCGCGACATCGTATCGATCACCTCAGATAGATATATTGTCGTTCGAGTTGGCTATTTTCCATTTTTCTGCCAACTTTTTCCTATTTTAACCACGGCCTTACAAAATCGGGTCCATCCTTACAGAGATGAACAAAACAAAAAAAAGTGGAACATGGCCGTCACGTGTATTGAAAGTGAAGTTGGAAGTACTAAGCTAATGAGAATTATTAGATATAAATAATTTTTAATTATTCTTCCACGTCCCGATTGGTTTGAGCGTAATCTGTCTTATAAACACAAACAACATAATCATCCGAAATTGGGTACGTAAATACAGGAATGAAAAATACTTTATCAGTAGAACAGAGTTTCGACATAAATAATATCCACGGAGAAAATACATTAACCCGTTGGAGATACATATGGTCAAGTAATTATCGTATCGTATTGCTTATTTTAAAAAGATATTTTCCTATCAAAATTTGTTATTTTATGCTGCCCACGGGGTTTTTCTTTTTTTTTTTCGTTTTATTCGATGCCTACGTTATCAGTAATAGTAGCCATTGAATGAGAAATTGAAAGTACGCTTTCCGTAGATTTCTTTTTCTAGAGTAAAGAGGTAATCGCAGAAGAAATACATTGACCTAATGGAGATATGTATGGTCATGTGGGCAATTATCATATCGAATTGATTACTTCGGGCCCTGAAGATTCTTCTCGTTTCGTGTTTTTTTCATCGCCTTATCCCAAGGCTATGTAATCCGATATATAGTGTCCATTCACCTAAAAACCAAACGTTTTACTTCTTAAAATGTAGAATATCTGAGAGAGAAACATGTTTACCTGTTCTTCCACAATAAGAGTGTATAAAAATCATAATTTACTAAAAACTCAAGTCTTTTCTTGTACAATATATTTATTATCTCGCAAAAAGAACCATGTTACCCAGACAACTAAGACACCTTGTCAATGGACGTAAAAAAATATGTACTTCTAATTTCGTACCCATTTCTAATTTTGTTACCATTGATCCCATTGATACCATGATAAAGACAATTTTCCGACGAAACGGCCCACGATACGAGAAAACGCTCAAGACGAAAGCGATTCGGCGGAAAGTAACGAGTAACTTTTATCCTAAACTTTTTCTCCTATCTCGTCCCGTTGAAATGGAAAATCGCCCTTACGTCCGCCTGGAAAATAGCAACTTTTACCTCGTCGGCGCCCAGTGCTTTTGGTCGTAAAATCGTAAAGTCACCGCTATGCCTAATCAGACTAAATGGTATAAACTGATACCGCTCGCGAGCTCGCCGGTGAAATTTTAATTAAACGTTTTAATTAAAAAGTTCGGCAAGAAATGATGCAAACTTCCGATATCAAATAAGGTATCGATTGGCTTCGCGAATCAGGTCGGGCGGAGGCGCTTCGTTTTTATTTCCCGGCCTTTGTGTCTACGCACTTTTTCTTTATCTTTTTTTCTCTTTCATTTTCCGCCGTTCATCCTGTTCCTTTTTATTCTCCGCCCTTTCCGTTGGACTTTTTCGAGCCGAAGCTGCTTTCTTGGGAATCTACGATTAAGTGTTCTCCAAAGTGACGGGAATTTACCGGAGGACGATGGAACCAATGGCCGGCCACTTTTGCTTTCGAATCCGGCGAAATCTTGGCCATTCCTCGCGAATCTAACGATCGTTATTACGAGACCTAATCGCGCTCGGGCGTTTTATTAATGCTGGAAGAAAAACGGCCGTTAACCGATTTTGCGCCATTCCTTGCAAACGTCTTTCTCCGGGGCCTCCTCGCCGTTCATTCGTGTGATATTTCCTCAAAGAAGGCCAGCTTTCTGCAAAGTCAACCAAAGGAGGCTAAAAAACTCTTCGGAGTTTGTTTTACCGCGTTTCTGGGTACTGGAAGTGATAAAACCTCGCGTTCTACCTTAAAACTTGTCCTTTACGGTATAAAATGGAAGTTTCCATGGGTAACTACAAAACGTACATTGTACCTTTATCTAATACCTAGCAGGACAATATGGAAGTTTTGTTAATACAAGATAAATTACTCCTTATTTATCTTACTCAATTTATTGTCATGATGCGTTTTTGAGTACTGGGAGTGATAAAAAGTCCCGATGTACCTTAAAACTGGTCCTTTACGGTATAAAATGGAAGTTTTGTTAATACAAGATAAACTACTCTTTATATATCTTACTCATTTTATTGTCATGATGCGTTTCTGAGTACTGGGA
Organism: Orussus abietinus; assembly: GCF_000612105.2. Lineage (NCBI taxonomy): Eukaryota > Metazoa > Arthropoda > Insecta > Hymenoptera > Orussidae > Orussus > Orussus abietinus. Next base: position 96,195 of record NW_019394292.1, on the reverse strand, counting down.
GTGATAAAAAGTCCCGATGTACCTTAAAATTTGTCCTTTACGGTATAAAATGGAAGTTTCCATGGGAAACTACAAAAAGTACATTGTACCTTAATCTAATCCCTAGCAGGACAATATGGAAGTTTTGTTACTACAAGATAAATTACCCCTTATTTATCTTACTCTTGTCCGATTTTTCTTCTGTAAATATGTTTCTCAAGATATTCATGAATTTGAAATGTTAAAAGTTAAATCATTTTGATACACTCATTCCCATAATTGTTTATCAGAATCGGGTTTTTCTTATCATTAAGACTGTTAAACTCCTTTTCGACTAACAAATTTAATATTAACTCGACCGTTTCAGCTCCCTGTCCAATATTTCCGGCCTGCAACGTAAACGTTGCATTTTGAACGCGAAAAACAGTAATTATAATTACACGGGAACAATATTACTTTGTTTTACTATAATTTCCAGGAAAAGGCTCAACGCATTAACTGTCACGTAGGATTACGTAAATCCTGCGCAATGCCTGCAGGGACATTTTGCAAATTCGGCATGGTAGCTTATTCGGCTAATTAACTAATTAAACCGATAACAAGGCGTTAGAAAGTTACACGCTGCCTCTGATCCCGTTTTTATATATATTCTTATATATATTTATTAGGTGACTTTTCTGTATCATTACTCCCCGAGGGGAGTTCTTCATTTTCAACTTACGTAACTTTGGATAATAACGTTTTGTTCTTATTTTTCTTCAGGTCGTCCTGTCGGCATGCAGCACGTACTTCGATACGATTTTGTCGCAGTACGAGGAGAAGGACCCAATCGTTATCATGCGCGATGTCAAATTCTCCGACATCAAGGTGCTCGTGGAATTCATGTACAAAGGAGAGATCAACATCGATCACGTGAGTAAGACTTTTTGCTTCCTTTCAAATCAGGGAATCATTAACCGCGAGTCCTAGAGAAAGTACTAGTACGTATTTTGTCGCACGTGTACAAGTACGAAGAATTAAAAATTGTTCTTACGAATGGATTTAAAAAAAGACATCAAGCGTACTGCTGATAATACCCAAATTTCAAAGAAAGTACTAGTACGTATTTTGTCGCACGTGTACAAGTACGAAGAATTAAAAATTGTTCTTACGAATGGATTTAAAAAAAGACGTCAAGTGTACTGCTGATAATACTCAAATTTCGTACACTTTTAGTACAGAATGCAAGGACTTTTACAAATTCTTCACGTCGGCGACACCTTATTTTATGTTTAAACTAACAGTAACGTTATTAAGTCAACTAAATATATTTCTGCGTGAACAATTTTCGCAATCAGATCCTAAAAATTCCGGTCGCCGTTTTTCCACAATGTTCTGCACGGATTTCCACTTATTTTCTACGTCGCCGACACCAGTAACCTCATTTTATGTTTGAATTAACAGAAACGTTATTAAGTCAACTTAACCCTCTATGAGCCCGTGTAACTTTCAGGTCACATTTTAAATGAAAAATTTTTTTTCATTTGCATATATAGGTTCCTAATTGCTGATTTTTCGTTCCCCCAATTTTTTTTTTTATTTAAAACAAAAATTCGGCCCATAGAGGGTTAACATATTTCTGCGTGAATAATTTTCGCAATCAGACCTTAAGAATTCCGGTCGCCGGTTTGCCACAATGTTCTGCACGGATTTCTATTAATTTTCTACGTCGCCGACACCAGTAACCTTATTTTATGTTTGAACTAACAGAAACGTTACGAAGCCACCTAAACATATTTCTGCGTGAACAATTTTCGCAATCAGACCCTAAGAATTCCGGTCGCCGTTTTTCCACAATGTTCTGCACGGATTTCTCCTAATTTTCTACGTCGTCGATCCACCTCCGTGGGAAGCTTCACAGCGCGGGTCCGACAAAGCGACTTTTGGGCCTCACCTCGCCGTTCCTGTATTTTCGTGCGATTACTTTATCCATCGGTGTGTACTTCTTTTTCCCTCCCCGCCGCGTCGGGTTCGAAGAAACGAAAGCGGCCATTTCTGAAATACATTATTCCCCCCCGCGCGCCGCTGACCCACATAGCATTTTTCCAATTCTGCCCGGCCGATAGAAAGCTGTTTGTAGAAAGTTCCCACATTATTTAGCATTCAACGGCGGCGGCCGTTATTGCGCCGGAAATTAGCAAATAATAATTGGATCCCCATTGTTGGCCGAGGATGATTGTGCGCCGCGACGCTGCGCGTCCTTAAGGCGCGTTCTCCAGCCTCTTGCTCCACTTTTCGGTCCCATTCTCTCATTATTTTAGGTCTCATTGTCCCTCCGCTCGTTGGAATCCAAGATATCGAGCTTCTTGGGCCCTCGTCGTAGGATCAGGAAGCCTGAAAATTAAAAACAATGCGGAGATTAATCATGCACCTTCCGTTTAACAAGATTTGGTATTGGGACAGTTTGCGCGGAAAATTCCTTAATTATTTATAATCACTTCTTCTGGTCCTTTCCGGAACCGAGCTCCTTGGACTTTCATCGGAGGTTTTAGGCAGTCTAAAAATTAAAAATATTGTGGATTAAACGTGAATTTTCTGTTTTTCTTTTTTAATTCGTTTAAATCATCCAAACCTTGAAATAAGGTATTTGTATGCCTTGGATCTAATTTCCTTTTCGGTGCTCTTATAGACGAGGCTCTCGTCGCTCCTGAAGACCGCGGAGGACCTACACATCAAGGGTCTGGCGGAGGTGAGCTGGCGCAGCGACTCGGCGCAGAACGACCTGAGCAACAGCGGACACAGCCCCGGCGCGGCGCCCCCAGGGGTGGAGACGGTCCTCAGGGAAGGAGACGCCGACGAGCCGCCGCCCCCCAAGCAGCGACGCAGGGGTCGTCCTCCTCTCGACGATCCCCCCTCGGCTCACGATGTCTTCACTCCGAAGGTCACCTGCATAACTGGCAATGTAGGCATCGAAGACAGATTCTCTTTGCGCCAGGTTAGATCAGCTTAGCGGCTAATCGCAACTGATTAGTTGTGACGATTAAAGGTCGATTTGGACACGTCCTAGCCATATCCAAGCCATATCCGTGCCATAGCCGTGCTATAGCCGTGCACATCCGTCAAGACCGATGCAGCTCACTGACAAATGACTGTAGAAATTAGGCATCGATCTGCTTTTGACATATGTTCTTGTATGTCGAAAAATAGACGGGTATTTTTTATACGTCCTAATTCGTGAGTTTAAGGTTATATGATAGGGATATTCTATGTATATTAACCGTGTACATCCGTCAAGACCGATGCAGCTCACTGACAAATGACTGTAGAAATTAGGTATCGGTCTGGTTTTGACATATGTTCTTGTACGTTGAGAAATAGACGGGTATTTTTTATACGTCCTAATTCGTGAGTTTAAGGTTATATGATAGGGATATTCTATGTATATTAGCCGTGTATATTCGTCAAGACTGGCGCAGCGCATTAACAAATGACGGTAGAAATTAGGTACATCTCATCGATCTGGTTTTGACATATGTTCTTGTACGTTGAGAAATAGACGGGGATTTTTTATACATCCTAATTCGTGAGTTTAAGGTTATATGATAGGGACATTCTATGTATATTAGCCGTGTACATTCGTCAAGACCGGCGCAGCGCATTAACAAATGATGGTAGAAATTAGGTACATCTCATCGATCTGGTTTTCACATATGTTCTTGTACGTCGAAAAATAGACGGGTATTTTTTATACATGTCAATTCGTGACTTTAAGGTGATACGAAATGAACATTCTATATATATTTAAGTGCACCAAGTAATCTAAAACATTAACACGTGATTATGGAGGTCCTGATGATCTTCAACCTCACGAAATTCTATTTTGCGAGACAGCATATTTCTTTTGCATTTTGTCCGGGATAGATACATTTTTTTTTTCCAAACATAAAATGTCACGAATTTCGAGACCTTTATCAGAACCTCCATAATCACGTGATAAGGTCTTAAATTATTTGGTGCGTCCAGTGTGTAGAAAAGCTTCATCAACATTTTGATGTTTCTATGTACATAGAATGACCCTTTCGTATCACCTTAATTAATAACCATCATTTGAGGAGCAACACGAGTCTTGCGAAATCAATTTTCTTTTTTTTTCCCGCAGCCAAGAAATTCCATTAGCAAGAGATATTGAGATCGTTAAAATAATTTCGCGTGGAAAGTAAATTCATCGCTCACGGATACCGATACGGAAATGAAGGAATAGTCCGATATATGAATCACAGAGGGAGTTATTACTATCAGTGCACGGATACGTCACGGACACGGTACGGACGGTCCAAATTGGCTTTTAATCGAGACCTAGACTATAATTCTAGGGCCATGGTTGTTTACCTTTTCCAAATTGCTTTTGCACACTTGCTGCTAGCTGCAGATTTGGAAATGGTTCGCCCGTAGACATTGAATAGACGTCTGATAGCGATTCGACCTTTTGTAGGAGGAGATGATGAGCGAGGGCGACCACGAGAGCTGGGAGGACGAGATGATGATGTCCGAGAACAATGAAACATCACTGCCAGTGGTAGGTGTTAGAAGTTAGGCGATAAACGGACACTGGATCGTTTCTCAGCGGTGAAAAGTCCAGGTTATGGCGGTGCGAAAGTACCGTATTAACCGGTAATTTGGAGATAAATTGCGGGTCTCGACGATACGCCGCAATTGAACTGTCCGAGAGCATGTGAGAATTCAAGTGTACGCTCGGTGAATTGAGAAAGTTATGGAAAGGCTCGGAGAAAATCCACGGTGATGAATGCGGATGAGCGGTCCAATGTGACACGGATAATAGAATAGTTGGGGTTAAAGTTAAAACGGTTAAATGTTTCTAACACTCATCGGTACTACCCACCAAACACGTTTGTAACATGTAATGTAACGTACATACAATATATAAATAAGGTTTCTATTACTACTTCCTACGCAGTTGTATAACACTGATATAAAACGAATAATGTAACGTATGTATAACATATATGTTATGTATATATCGTATAACTGCAGTGCTAACAGTATGTAACAATGCTACCGAAGAACAGTAATTCCTCGTTACATGATATTAATGTGTCTTTTGGATAACATTCGTTATATGTCATGTTATTCCAGTGTTATGCAACTGTAAGTGTATGTAACGTAGGGTGCTTGGTGGGTATAAAATCTGCCCATAATTATGAAAGTGGTCTAAGTCATATATTTTTTGTTATAACATTGAATTAATTTCGTTTGAAATAATATGGCGTGAAATAACTGATAAACTCATTTTTTTTTTTAATTTTGAGTTAGACCACTTTCATAATTATGGGCACAAATGGCTTGGAGGTGAATCCCAACGAGTTGTAATAAATTCTTCCTTTTCTAGCTTTCCTACTTGTCCAAAGACGACAACACCTCCGACCAGGAGAAGAGAGGTAAGTGGAGCTCTCCTCGTTACGGTGGGTGATCGTTGTCCTAGGTCGAGGTCGATTTACATATTCTCTTGATCTTGCAGTAGCTTCTGCTCAGCCGAACTCGAACGCCACGAATCCGGCGATCCCCGAGCAATTCCGGGACGTCGTGAAGATGAACGACTATCTGACGACGGGACGCCGCCAGGAGTTCTGGGAAGAGCCGTTTACAAGACGCGTCATGGACGCCATTAAAAGCAAGGAACTCGAGATGAAGACTGCTGCTGAGATACTTGGCGTCTCCTACGGAACCCTCTACGGCAGATACCGCGACAGCTACGGATGCCTTAAACACCCTTACAGGTAAACACCCCTAGGAGGCTGCACCTACGAAGACAAAAATATACCCCATTACTCGATACAATGCAAACTAATGCAACAGATTGTACATCGATTTTAGAATTTCCCCAAATCTATGAGACAAACGCGGAGAGATTAGAGTAAGAATCTGCAAAAGATATCATGCAAAGGAAATAACAATTGTCCGTGGAAATTCTCTTAGCAACCCTCACCTCCACTGATCACGTGTCAATACGGTTCATTGTAACGTACCCACGTAATCTTTTTTTTTTTTAAGTTTCCTACATAAAAAAATTGCATTGTCTCCCAATGCACTTCAAATGGTATGCTTTCTTAATGGTAAAAAAGATTATTATTACTCTTGCAAATGTAAGTAATTGCGCTGTACGTACTTTAAGGTGAAGTGATACTCTTCTCGAACCAGTCAATTCGAATAAGACACTTTTTTTAAGGGGTTGCCCTGAACTATCTGAAACATTAGAGCGTGATCCCCTAAGAAATATCCTGCAATATTAATTTTTTTTTTTTCAATCTACCTTTTGAAAGTGTACGCACAGCGGAGAAGACGCCGATAGGGCTGCGTTAAGCTGTTTGAGGCTTAGCAGTCTTATCGATTCGATTCGAATTTTACCACCTATCAATTGGGTCAATCAAAACTCCGAATTGATAGGTGGTAAAATATATATATATATGTTACAGTGAAACACCGAAATCTGAAGAATGTCGACTTTCACCGGTAAATGTTGACATTCACCGGTGTGTGATTGTCGACACACACTGGAGAGGGTCCGAATGTACAACAATGTAATGAAATATTCAATCTTTCACCGACGTATTTGGTATCTGTTGACATTCACCGGTGAAAGTCGACATTCTCCAATTTCGGTCATTCACGGTAACATATATATATAGGCTAACTCTTTCATATCACATTTCATATCATACAAAGTAATAGTCGCGCGGCTAAATCGCGCTACCGGAATGCCATCTAGAGTTTCCAAATGACTTATCTAATATAAAGAATCGTTTCCCTTCAGAGTGAGAGACTTCTGGTCCGAGCCCGGCCCAGCCGAGGTCCTGGCCAAGCTACGGAGGAAGGAGATCACGCTGTTCCGGGCGGCGGAATTCCTGAACGTGACCGTCCACACCCTGGCGACGTACCTGTCGACGCTCCAGGGTCCGGACAGGATCTCCCTGGCCGGGGAGCTGAGCGGGGCCGGGGGCACGGTCGACGGGAACAACGAGACGGAGTCCGAGGCGGTGAACGACATCCTGCAGAAGATCAACGCGAACGCGGCGACGGCGGCGACGCCGACGACCTCGACGACCATCAAGCGCGAGGGCGGCGGCTACGTCGAGGTGCCGGCGCCGGTCGCCAAGGCGGCGACCTCCGTCCTCGAGAACAACCCCGACATCACGATCGTCAAGACGGAGAGCGTGCCCCGCAAGAGGGAGTACTCCAAGGTCTCGAACATCGAGAACAACAACGCTAAGCTGATGAGCGGCGGCGCCGTCAGCGAGGTGTCCCAGCAGAAGCTCGCCGACCCGCTGTCGCTCAACAACGACAACAGCAAACCCTAACTGTTCAGGCCGTACTTGACCCCGGCCAGTCCCCGAGTACCCAACGCCAACGTCTACAGATCTGAGTTCTACCACCCGCGCAGATTTTACTCGAACGTATTCACCCGCTTCTTCAACAACTTCCACCTCAAGTAGAGGGGCGAACCCGCGACCTGCCGGGGCCGTTTAGTTGCCAGCTAGTGGCGCTGAAGTCGGCGCGGTGGTCTAGGGAATCCGTTGCTCGACCCGTGGTCCAGGATGTCCTAGGCTGGATCTTTGGGATCGGTTTTGGAGACACCGCGGTCACGGGTCGGGTGACATTGGTGACAGCGACCCGGAGGGACCACGTGGCGATTGACAGCTCGTTACCGTTGCCATCGTGACATTCTATACATTGGCGATCCCATGGGAAACGTTTTCGATGATCCTAGGGCATTAAGAGATATCCTTTGAAAGTACTCATCTTCTGCGCGGTGGTCAAGTCGATACGTCGTTTCTTTAGATTAAGGCAGGATGAAAGTGGCGTCTTAAAGGGCTCGTTTGCGAAACTTCTCCGCGAATTGGATGCGCCGAGTCGTGTGAAACTTCTCCTGGTGCATGTGGAGACCCCGGAGGATCCCACCCACCCGTGGAATTCCATATTTTTTAAATTTGTTTATAAGCGTTTCTTCTTATTTTTGATAGAACATGAAATTTCATGGGTGTCTCGAAACCTTCCGTTCTTCATGTTCGCGTGATGAAGTCTTCCACGAGTCGATACATCCAATGCATAGAGAAGTTTCATAAATGATGACTCTTCGGTTGTCAAATTGATGATCACATGATTAGATTAGATCGTGATTAGAACAATTCTTGCGGGGATCTCGTGTGGAGGATCTAAGCGTTTCCCATGCAAAGCCTGACCCTCGACGTCGCAGGACTATGCGAAGCAACCACTGCGGTGCGAAGTGGAAGGGCCTCCTGGAAGCCACTCCTAGAAAAGAACTTCCCAGCCGTAAAAGACGTTTTTACCACATTTACCCCGATATTTATGTACCTTAGAAAACACTATACCTGAGACAAACGAGCCTCGCCGTCCGGCGACGTCGACGACGTTCCGAATTCTCGCGGGGATTCGTCCATGGCGTTTCCCTCCGGGTCGCCGAAGCGTCCCCTCGACCTCCTCACATGGGTTCGCTCCTCTTCGTCGGGTGTAAGGATCTTTGGCCTTCGCAGAAAAAAATGAAACGTATAAAGTTCAATCGAAGTTCCTTTTCAATAATCGAGACGTAGGAAGTATCGCAAAGAAGCCTAGACTATTTTCTGCCGCGTGTATTTGTACGTTTGGGCGTTGAGAGAGAGAGAGACAAAGCGAGAAACAATTGCGACAATACCTCCTATTCAGAAGAGTTGTAGAGACCGATCATAGCGAGCCCGGGCTGGTCAAAAGGAGAGAGCGACCCGGCTCCGCGTAGCGACCTCCACGAGGAAGACGAAGAAGAAGAAGACGAAGAGGAAGAGGAACAAAAGACGCGACAAAGTCCTCGTTCCCCCCTCTGAGCGGGGCCGACGTCACACCGCAAATCCCGAGGGTCCTCCGAGCAGGGAAAAGCCTTAAGAAAAAAAAAAAAAGATGAAGAAGAAACCGCAGAAGATTTAAGAAACGACGAGAGAGAGGAGAGAAGGAAGTAGAACACGAGGAGAATCCCGCGTCGAGGCGCGAGTAGGTTTTCGCGGACCGGCAGACTGGATTGTACATTAACTCCGTCTCGTTGTCATGATTGATGTCTTGATTTTTTTTTATTTTCTTTTTATTCTCCTTTTCAATGTTTTCTCCCCCGGCGAAAACTCGCGCCACTCGAGGAGGCTGACCGGCGCGCCCTGAGCTCTTCTTCGCGGAAGGCCCTCGCGTATTTTTCTCAAGATGGCCGCACCCGAATAAGCGAGCCTGAAGAGGGTCCCGAAGCCGAGCTCGGGGCGATATCGCTCCAGGGTCTTTATAAGGACGCGAAGGAGCTAAGGAAAACTGAGCGCAAGGCTCGCCTGTCCTTAGGACAGGTGGTATACGATTATACACTTCCCCGAGCCCCACCCCCAGGTCCTCTGCTCCCCTTTTATAAACGGTATAGATGATATATCGCACTGTAGATGTTTTAGAGAACGTTATATCTTAGGTATATATATATTATATATATATTATAAATATATAAATATATATACGCGCGAGCTTTTTTATAGGAATTTTAAGTGGCTTTTATTTAAAAGAAAGAACGGTGATCCTCGATTTCGATACTATGTAAGGCGGATTCATTTGAGAGAGAGAGAGAGAGAGAGAGAGAGAGAGAGAGAGAGAGAGAGAGAGAGATAACGTGTGAAAGGGAGGGAGAGAAAGAGAGCGAGAGAGCAGTGCGCGAACGCACTTTGACGTCCATTGTAAATATCGGTGCAATAGCGAGACCTAAAATTAATCTTATTTGTCGGAAAGTGTTTGAGCACTATTTTTAAAAAAAGGATTTAAAAAACAACAACAATGATACGGAGGGAAAGGACAGACGGAGAAGAGATACGCGTCGAGGTACGGGGACGTCCGCTTTTTTTTATGTCGGGGGCAATTACGCTGATTACGCTGATTACGCTGATAAGTGGACGTGCCTCGTTCGGGCGGATTAAGAAGGCGCGATTCGATTTACTTTAATTTTTTAAGGGAGGAGTCCGAGCGGAGGACTGCTGAGATCATGGGTGAATCTTAAACTTAGGTGAGAAAGGGAGCGAGAATATTGCGTATATAATATTGTGTATGTATATCCACTCTTGAAGTAGACGACTCGCAGAGAGAGTGAGAGAGAGAGAGAGAGAGAGAGAGAGAACGTGACCGCACTCTATTAACCGTACTCCGTGAAAACAATGACTGGAAACGAGTATTCCTGTTTGCTGATGGTAACAAAAACACTAATTAAGAGCTAAGGATATATAGTAGAGGTATTCCCATTGATATTTTTGATGATGTAAGACTTAGTTTGCGCTCGGAACACTCGTAGCACTTGGCCACTTGTTAAGCAACCCGAAGGAGGTAATTGTAATCGTAATCCACGTTATAGGAAGAGAATGGGCCTCGCGTTTCCGCTTCCGGTCCACTTAATGCCCAAGTTACTCCGGACGTACTCTCATATGTGCCCATAATTATGAAAGTGGTCTAAGTCAAAATTAAAAAAAAAAAAATGAGTTTATCAGTTATTTCACGCCATATTATTTCAAACGAAATTAATTCAATGTAATTTCGAAAGAAAAAATATATGACTTAGACCACTTTCATAATTATGGGCACATATGGGGTCGATATCTTCGTTTCTGGGTGATAAGAGGACCGAAAGGGGAATTCACCGATGCCTACGGGGCGAGTCATCCATTTTGTCGAAACTAATATTAGGTTGATGCCTAATGGCGTATCCCTTTTTTTTTCTTTTCTTTTTACACCTTACGTTACGCGTCGAAAACGCCATTACGTACGCATCGACCTAATAGTCCCTGGAAAGCGATTCTGGGGGAAATGTGAAATTTCTAGGGCGCAAGTCGTACGCGAGATCGTTCATTGACTCGTTCTGTAGAATCGGGTGAACATGTAGATTTTGTGATATGTGTATATATACATATATATATATACACACACCAGGGTGCAGAAAATAGCGGTCGTTGATTCGCGCGAGCGGCGCCCCTTTACACGCGCCGAGATATGGAAAATGGATTTAAAAAAAGGAAAAAAAGGAAATTAAGAAAAATTACCCGCGCCGATGACACGACCTCGCCTTCCCGCGAACAGTTTTTTTTTTTTTTCAAGGAAATCGACCTTCGCAGCGAGTCTAAAAAAAAAAAAGAAATAGCATCGACTCGATACGTCGGATCTAATCGCGAGCGATGTAATGAAATTCACTTGGTCGGCGGAAGGGAAACAGGAAATGGAAAAGAAAAAAAAAGAAAGAAAGAAAAGCGAGTCGAGATACCACCGCGTCGCGATAAGCCCTCTTTTAATCCCTCGTGGGAATTATAATTACCGTCTCTATACGGAAGTTCCCTCGGTTGCTTTACGAGTGAGCCAATGATCGATCGTCTTTATCTAAGTATAATTTTATACGACTAACTCCCCCCCCTCCCCCCCCCCCCACAGACCCGCTACAACCCTTTTAGCGTTTTATTCGTCACGAAGAAAAGTAGATCTGCTCATCGTCACCATTTTAATTTAATCTCTCGACACGCGTACACACACAGACACGTACATACACACGTCATTGCGTCTTAATGGATTTTTTATGGATTAAGTAAGCGGCGAACTCCTCGCCACCCACCCACCCCCCGCCCAACCCTTTCCGTTCTACACGTATATATTATTATAATGAATTACTCTTAACTAATTATTTCTTCTTTTGATATAAAATAAGACTAAGACATACCAAATGAGAAATGTAAGGACAAGTTTTGTTAGGGTTAGTACTATCGCATATCAAGAGAGCAAAAATACATGCGCTGATGCACTCTGTATTGCCTATGCACGTCCCGGTAAGTGCATCGGGGCGCACAAGACCACTTTTACTCTAGCAAGAGTATACGACTAGAAGTATTAATATTTAATATGAATAATCAAGACGATCCAAAATGAGTGGCTATATATGTATGTATTTTTTTTTTTCTTTTTTTTGTTCGAGGGGTCGCGACTGTTTCCTTCGTTGCTTTACACGCGAATCCCTTGGTCGGGTCTGAATTACGTGCGTTGACGATGCAGTTTCATTGCAGCGATGCATACGATTAGGCAATGACGAACTACTTACTTTTTTATATACCTTTCTACCGAGGCGGTCGTTAAGCAAGCCAGCTAGTGTTCTTAACCGCGTTAAGAGGGCGTGAGAGTGGCGACCGAAAGCTCAATCGTTTATGATACTTTCCTCTGAACTGGGTGTACCGATTCGCCTAATACTTGAGAACGTGATCGTCGAGGGCATAAGGAAGGTCCTGGCACTCGTGAAGTTTCATTTTTTAGAGAAAAAAATTCAAGATACCTATATAGAAGCTTTGTCAAAATTGAAATTTCATGGCCGCCAGGACCTTTTTTAGGGTCTCTAGGTTTACATTGTCAAGTTTGAAAGGATTTTCGGGTAACCCAGTTTGGAGGAAAGCTTCGTAAAAATAAGACCTCTTTGGTGCCACTTTCGTCCCGCCTTAAAACGTAATCGGACACCCTGGATCCCAGTAACTCGTGATTTACTTATACGCCCGACATTATTTATGTAGTGATTAAAAGCGATTTTATTTGATCAATTTCTTGCAATTTATTGACGGTGTCGAGCTGCTCGATTAGGCCACCTTTGATTTCGATCGCTTCGATTGGAGTTATTCGCTTCCAGTCGGAGCTCAAATTGTAGTCGGATTACTTTGAAGTAGTTACGTTAAGTTACTGGTGAAATAGCTTTAACTAATGTCGAAGGCACGAGTATTGCAAATTCCTTCCTTGTCATTTTTAAAACGGTTTAAGGAGGAGGAAGTCTACAAATATATATATATATTTTTTCCACGGCGTTTAGTAGTACCTAAAACTTTCACATATATATATATATGTATTCGTAAGCACATGTGCAGTTTATTGATTTATATTGGACCTCGCGTTTAAATGTCGCGTAGAGTTTTAACACCGCAGAGAAAGTCTAAATAGGCTATTTGGTTTAAGATATTCATTTAAACTTGACGGATCGATTTTATAATGTTACGTGGATCGGTGACGTCATTTTTTACGGAAATTGATAATCTGTATCCGACTTCGGGGAGAAAATTAAACTGCGTTGAGCCACCGGAATCAAAAGTGACTATTAATATGTTATCTGATTAATGCACTCGTGTCCCTTTTTCGTTTAAGATTTACATTCAGACCGATCAAGCTTAATTTTTATGCAAATTTTGAGACTCGACGTGGTCTCGCGCTAAGCACGTAAAATGCGAAGAGATAATTTGATATTAATTCTGCCGACGCTGTTTTCAAAATTGACAAAATATCCGATTATACATGATTGCCAGGGAATTCCTCGCGTTGGAAATAAATCATTTAAGTGTCTTATAATTATTATCAAATTACCTTATTTTATGTCATTGCATTCTTATCCGATCGGCTAAGAAGTAGGGGAGACCGGGCCAAGTTGTACTACGGGGTAAATTGACAAATGTTTAATAACTTTTTTATTCTTTACTTGATATCATTCTCGATTTTATCATACATTCCTAACCGTATTCCACACTCTTGTTGGTAGTTAAAATAATCATTTGCAACCTCGCTTATTTATTAAAAAGTGAAACTTTAAAACTGCGATAGTAGGTAAATTTATTTAATACTTTTTTCCCTTCTTTTTTAGTTTAAAACAGTTTATCGTTTGCCAATATGCCTTCAATTGTTATGCCGACGTTCTGGTCTAATAATAAAAACAATATTTTTCAATTACTGCAATTCATTATTTTCTAATCGTGTACGAACTTTGGGTGGATCTTATGCTGTGTCAATTTGCCCCAATCAATAGATCAATTAACTCCGCAAGTTGACCGACCGCGCTGGCGTGCATAAATAATTTTTTCTTCAATTTTCTACAAAAGATTAAAGAATTTTGTATCGCAAATATTGTGCCTGGATATATGTCCTACATTTCGATGTATAATATATATATATATTAAAAAATGTTTATTCTCTCCCGGATGAAATATTATCGAAAAAATTGGTCAATTTGCTCCCCCGGTCTCCCCTAAAGTTAAGTCGGATGTCCTTGGAACCAAAAGCGAATATTAATCGATTGATTGGCATATGTTAATTGTCACATAATTTTTATTTGTTGTAAAGGGCCACGTGCAGACGCCCACGTGGCCCATTGCACGGCTGGAAAGACCTGCAGATTTTTATGAAAAAATACGACAATGTTCCGAGTTTAACTATGTAAATATCAAATATTGCTAGAAACGATGTACTCCTTTTTTCTTCTTCTTTTTCTCTTTTTTTTTTAATTATTTTTTAATAAAAATGCACGGAGAAGAAGGAATAGCATAAACTTATGAGATTCAACGCGTAAGTTCACCTAGCACTTTAGCGAAAGTTTAAGCGGTATGCTTTAACTGATGAAGTATTCGACATATTTCCCAAGAATTAGTTTACGTTTACTGTATTACAGAAAAGACACTGCATTTTAGTTCAAAGAGAAAGTTAGGCGGTACATCTCACTACCGATAATAACGATAGTTCTTAGTATATATCGCAGTATGTATAAACCTATCCCCTTAACCAGACACCTCTCCCATTTTTATTTATTACTATTCTAATAATTCACCATCTCTTAATGTTCATCGAAAAACCAATCAGAAGAAGAGATACGAATTCTCCTGCAATTTCACAAATGAGTCCCCTCCACCACCCTCAATACCCATTTTACCATTCCCTTTTAATTTCTCCTCTTATGCGTAAACTTCGTCCACGACCAATAATCATTTTTAAGTAATTAAGGGGATGCGAAAGTGGCATCTGAAGAGTCAATCGTTCATGAAGCTTTTCCCCTAACTGGGTTTACCGAGTCGTTTCAAATTTTACAACGTGAACGTCGAGGCTATAAGGAAGGCCCTGACCCTCGTGAAATTTCATTTTTTAGACAGAAATTTTCAAGATACCTATATACAAGTTTTGTCAAAATTGAAATTTTATGGTCGTCAGGACCTTCTTTATGGTCTCTAGGTTTACATTGTCAAGTTTGGAACGATTCGGTACACCCGGTTAGGAGAAAAGTTTCATAAAGAAGAATTATTTCGCGTCAATTTCACATCCCCTTAAATACAACTCAGCTCATTTTAGTTCCCAACTTCTCCGCTTTCCCTTATACACGGCGTCGTACCACGTAGGTTTTATTCCCCGTTCTGGACACAGCTTTAATTTTATCGTCAACTATTCCTTGTTCCCCGTGACCCGCTACTTTTTACAATAACTCAACCGCGATAAATGAAGCTGCATCGTATATGATTAAAAGCGACACCGAAAGCGCGTGTTTCGGCGAACTCGACCTTAAGGGCGTTTTAAGTTCCCTGATTTCATTCCGTTGACCGTCTAAGCTCGATCCGAAGCGTAATGCCCGGTTCCACCAACCTCGGTTAAAATGATTGATCACCTAACCGGAGGTTAAAGTTAACG
Organism: Orussus abietinus; assembly: GCF_000612105.2. Classification (NCBI taxonomy): domain Eukaryota; kingdom Metazoa; phylum Arthropoda; class Insecta; order Hymenoptera; family Orussidae; genus Orussus; species Orussus abietinus. The sequence continues at coordinate 80,712 of NW_019394292.1, read as the reverse complement.
CCTAAGTTAATTGTGGGTTAAAAACGTAAACGTTCCCCCACATTTATTTAGAGCGTGATTGACTAATCGTATACATCATTAGAAGTTGAATTGTCGGTAAACGCGTTCATGCCACACTCTGATCGACTAGAAAGCAAAATAAATTTGTCTTTATCTAGACGCGAAATCCCCCTAGCTTCATGCAAGAACTTATTTGACAGATCTAGCCTCAAGAAGTAAAATTCTTCGGTTAAGGCGATGTCAAAGTGGCGTTGTGGTTTAGTTTATGGAACTTTCCTCCGGACTGGGTGTACCGAATCGTTTCAAACTATACAATGTGAATACGAAGACAATAAGGAAGGTCCGGGCGCCCATGAAATTTCAATTCCTTAAAAATTTATTTATAGGTGGTTCGAACATTTTTTTCTAAAAAATTAAATTTCATGCGCGTCAAGACCTTCCTTATACCCTCTGCATTCACGTTGTAAAGTTTGAAACGATTCGGTACACCCAGTTCGTAGAAAAGTTTCATTAACGATTGACTTTCCGGATGCCACTTTCACATCCCCTTAAGAATTAATATTAAAATATTTCCAAGGGTACTTCGATCGATAAGAAATTGTAAAAAAGATCAAAAACGTCTTCATCCGTTTCGTTACAAGGTGTCGATACATGCCGAATCTAATCCATCGTTTTCCTCGCATTTGTGCAGTTTTTAGGGTGAACCTCGATTAACTGATGCTAAACGAAATTTCACTGGTTAATCTAAATCCTGGGGGTTAACCTGCCGTTTAAATGTTGTGGAACGTTAAACTCGTAACCGAGGATTAGCTTTTTGTCCGGATGCCACTTTCACACCCCCTTAAGAATTAATATTAAAATATTCCCAAGCGTACTTCGATCGATAAGAAATTGTAAAAAAGATCAAAAACGTCTTCGTTACAAGGTGTCGATACATGCCGAATCTAATCCATCGTTTTCCTCGCATTTGTGTAGTTTTTAGGGTGAACCTCGATTAACTGAAGCTAAACGAAATTTCGCTGGTTAACCTAAATCCTGGAGATTAACCTGCCGTTTAAATGTTGTGGAACGTTAAACTCGTAACCGAGGATTAGCTTTTTGTCCGAAGTTGGTGGAACCGGACGTAAGGAACCTCCTTTGATTTCCGGCGAGCGAGTCTCGGGGAGAGCTCGAAAACGGGTGGCCATTTATTAGGACGTCCTTGTATCATAATCGCGTCTCTTCGGGGTTTCCGGCTCCGTGTTCTCGACATGACACGGGAAAGACAGGACAAGACTATATAGCCTATCCGGCGAATGATGCCACGTTTACTTGCGGCTATCGCACCATGAGACTAAAAGAATCGATATCATAATTATGTGTCGTTTGATATAAACGAGTAACGAGTATAATAATGTATCATCGTTTTATACACGAAAACCTAATTATAAACTACGTACACTATGTACATTCCTAGTATACACGCCTCTCACTGTCATTACACGTTGCATTACACGCGCATGAGAACGTACGGACCTATATATATATATATATGTACACATATATATATTTATAACAATTATATCGTTATTCTTGAAAGGACCATCGCGGATTGGCGTACCCGAGAGATTATAATAACCGTGGGAAAGAAAAAAAAAAAATTGAAAATATTGTCTCAAGTGACGGCTATGGTTTTTCTGCGCATTACGGTCAGTTGGTACTGTATCCGGTAATGAGGCTCGAATGGAATAGGATTTAAATAGTCAAAATGATTTTCAATTTCTTAAAAAGATACCTGTATTAAATTGCCTTAAATCCTTTTTCTGGAATATACTGTTGGGACTTTTAATTACAATGAAAATTAATTCATATTCAATTCACGTCCGAGAAAATGATAAGGATTGGATTACACTTTTCTTTTTATCTCCGGCGGAATGAGGGACAAGATGAAAATCAGGTATTCACTGGAATTGACAGTTTTAATTCCATTCTATTCCTGTCTTCTTACTGGGCACGCTAAGAAATGGATTCTCGAAATTCCTGGAATTTTTCTTCTTTTTAGTTGCTTATCATACGTAGAAATTGCGGGAATGAATGTATCTGTACTCTGGGGAGATTTGCCGTACGTTTGAATTATTTTCGCGGGAATAGAAGCGTAGAATGAAATAATTTGGACGGTTAGGCAAAGAAAAAGTAAAAACATGTTCTATCTGTAAAAAGGATACCTTTGAAAATTCTTATGTATCATTCTAATGCTTGACATTTCGGGTATATTTATTGTACATTTCTTATCGTTTATGAGAAGGACCTTGTATATTGATACCTTGATTCGAGAAAAATACACTACATGTATAAATATGTGACATGGTGTAGTAATTACACCATGGCCCGTTTAAAGTACACTGTAAGGATATAGCTGAAAGTTTAAAAGATTCGGCGGATGAAATTTCTTTCCATTGTTTTAGTCGTCACGTGCCTGGACGAACTTTTGTTGATCGCATTACGAAACGTTTGATTCGTTCGTTATCTATGGAGCGTCTTTTATTCTAAAGCTAAACATTTCAAAGAGACAAAACAATTTAATATTCGCTATCTCGTTGCCTTCAATTTATTCTTAAACTGTAATTGAGAGAATCTTTCTACAACTATCGGCTTGTTTCCCATTTTTTTTTATTTTTCTCTCTGTACAAACCCATTTTACTGGAGCAGTGGCGTTTTGTTAACGAGCGATTAATTTACTATTTCATGTAATGGACCAACAAGCGTTGTCTAATTTAATTGGCTAAGCACACGTGGATTGACCAAATAAAAACCAATGGAATATTCTAAACTTTAACCATATCTGTACCATACACTCAATTAAACGTAACGATATTTCCATTAAGTTCTTCTAACGCAAAATGAGTATCTGCATATTTATCTCTTAACAATCCTTTCAATAAGATTGAGAGAATGTAGTTATGGATTGACTGTCGAGCGATCCGTTATCACCAATACGTGACAATGATTTTGTAATTGCACAAAAACCAGCGAGAGATATTTACATTCCGGGATTTACTTTTGTTCGGTTCACTACATATATATTTTTTGCAATAGGAATAGCACTTTTTTTTACATCGAAATAAGTATTTTTAAATCATATCTTCCTATCTTTCAATCCACTATCTTACCGTGATATAAAAAAAGAAACAATATAGTTGACTCACGGTAAACAAATAAAAATCACGCTGCCAATTACCGATTGTATATACAATATATATATCAAACGCTTTTTTAAATTATCAACATTTAGGGAACACAAACTGCCCAATTTAATGTTTTTCTTCGCAGATAGTATACTTCGGTATCAGTAATCCGATTTTCAGATTTATAAGAAATCCTAAGAAACTTATTCAGGGTATCCTTGATATCGGTAATAATTACGGAGCATAAAGGACCCTCGATTAAGCACCGAGCTTCTAACACCGGTATAGTCATTAGGAATTTCCATTTCCTAAAATCTCGACACTTCCGGGATTCCCCAAATTTTATGAATTTAGGACCGAGTGCTGATTTGAATACCAAATAAAGGAATATATCCGGAAATAAAGGGTCCTATTTGACAAGCAATGACAATTAACGAGCAATCTGTACCCTGCAGGTCAGAGCTCTTAAAGATAAATGTTCCTACTATATTCTAACAAAAAAAAATTAGTCCCAATGGTTTTTAACACGATTAGCTCCTTCTAAAAATGAACTTTTTACGGAACTTTTTACGTTAGTGTACAAAGAATTTTTTCTACCCGATATACTGATAACCTAATGTCGAATGTAGTGATCGGGAGAGTGGAAATTGAATATAAAAAGTATTGTTTATATTAAATTCGCTCCAACCAATTTTTTATTTCATGCGGTTCCCTTCTTTAATTGTATATAGCAATGAAAATCATCGTTTCTATGACAAGAAATAAACATATTTTCACGGAATACGGCAATTCAACACGATTAGCTCCTCCTAAAAATGAACTTCTTACGGAACTTTTTACGTTAGTGTACAAAGAATTTTTTCTACCCGATATACTGATAACCTAATGTCGAATCTAGTGATCGGGAGAGTGGAAATTGAATATAAAAAATATTGTTTATATTAAAATCGCTCCAACCAATTTTTTATTTCATGCGGTTCCCTTCTTCAATTGTATATAGCAATGAAAATCATCGTTTCTATGACAAGAAATAAACATACTTTCACGGAATACGGCAGCAACTATAGCTCAATCTCTCAACCTAATTTTGCATTAAATAGAAAAATCTAAAGTGACAGTCAATCCACTTTTTTTCCAAATCAACTCAGTACTATCGGATCTAATTTCCATGTCACCGAGTTTAATAAATTGGATTAAGTTGAATCTCGTTAATTACATGAAGTTTGCTTTTCCATACAGATGTGTATTTTTACAAATTCTACAGGTCCTCTCAACAATCAGGTGCCACTGACCGTATCAATTTCGAATAGCTCTCTTTTTGTCTCCTTCCGAAGCGCGCCATTATTAATAAATCTAAAAGATTATCTCGAATTAATTAATCGCTTCAGGAGGACATCCAAAAATCGATCCGCTCCAAATGCAACAGCGGCGCAATGCACACTTTTAATTTCCAAGTATATACCAAACATTCATTTCACCGAGGAATAAAAAGAATAGACACGTGCAAGATGGTCGGCAGGAAAATTCAGAAACCAATCGGGAAACTCGGTAGAGTTTCGCGCCAAGTACATTTAAAAGCCTGCGCACCGACTCCTTGACGCCAAAATTCGGCACATCAATTCGATAAAATAATTACTTCTCAATTATGAGAACTTATCACGGACCCATGTTCGGCATAACGTAAGTGCGTTCCGTTCTGTAATTTTTCCATATCCTTTTTCTAAAATTACTCGAGTTTATTACCGAAAACTCGAACAATTTCTTATCCTCCGCGTTTCGGTACTTTCCATATCAAGGAACACGGTTAATTCTGCCGTTTTACATAAACACGAGGTTTTAAATTAAATAAATTCCATTACCAATGTTTAACAATAGCTGCGGACCATCTCGCAGTCGGCTTTTCACCAACTGACTGATCTGTAAAATTAAGAATAATCGGTAAAATGCGGCCATGCATGTCATTAATTCATCTACACGATTCACCCCAAACCTTAAGGCGATGTCAAAGTGGCGTCAAAGGGTCTCGTATATGAAACTTTTCTCCGAAGAAGGTGTTCCGAATCGGAAATTTTACAACGTTAATCTGGAGGCTACAAGAAAGATCCCGACACTCATGAAAATTTCCTTTTCTATAAACAATTTTTGAAACTATCAATAAACAGATTTTTTAAAAATTCATCTTTTATGGGTGTCAGGACTTTCCTTACAGTCCTCCGTACTCACATTGTCGAGTTTGAATAGATTAAGTGTACCCAGGTCGGAGAAAAGCTTAATAAACTTTTTGATGGCACTTTCGCATCAGCTTAATAATCACCTTTAGTTCGGCATTTCCGACCTTTAGAGGACGACTTTCGGCATTTCGGAAATCAGACCGGAAGTGGAGCGAAGCCTTGCCATCCGTGGTCGCGCTCTCGACCTGGAAATGTCGATTTCTTAGCCAAAGTTAGGGTTTGCGTAAATACCTTTAGTTTTTCTACTACCCCCCCTCCAACCTACTCGCAATCCATTCATGCCCAGCTCCATTCACAGACACACGACATACAATGTACGTTCGACATATGATTACGGATTACATTGATTTCTACCTTGACTTCCTCAGAAGTAAATATAAATATANTGATAAAATATTATTGAGATCGCAAATTAGAGGTCGGATGAGGCGGATACTTGCGCATATAATGTGTGTGACGCAGTTGGAGGGTTTTTTAGGCTTAAAATGGCGAAGGCCCACCCTCGAAAGCGGCGTCCGACTGTCGGGCTCTAAGGAGGAATATTCGTTGATTCAACAAAAGATCAAGTGTAAATGTTTGTAAACAAATTATGAAACATTATTTGTTCAGTGCCTACATATTTACACAGTAATAATAAAGATGAAGATTAGCGAAACTGTACCGAGGCGAGGTCTCGTGTCTGTGCTCTCAGTTTTCTCCAATTCCGTCCCCCCTTTCCGTCAAATTTATAATTTTACTGCAACCTTATGTACTAAAAGTGTATATGAATTTTAAGAATTTTTTTTTAACGGTGCAGTAATGTCCGTGGGATTTCCAGTTGATTTTCACATTATTTCAGGCGTTAAAATCCATGGTTTTTCTGAGGTGAATACCTCCTCGATTTCAGTACTCACTTTTTCCAATTTTATTTCATATGATTGCAACGCCCACGTGTATACAAAGGGCAAGGATTATAAATTCAGGTTTAAATTTTGCGCGGGTATATGTTGAAGTTCGCCGCCATCTTGGTTTGATTAAGAAATCACTGCGCAAGAATTTAAAAGAAAAGATTCAATTTTATTTCATATGATTGCAACGCCCACGTGTATACAAAGGGCAAGGATTATAAATTCAGGTTTAAATTTTACGCGGGTATATGTTGAAGTTCGCCGCCATCTTGGTTTGATTAAGGAATCACTACGCACGAGTTTAAAACAAAAGATTCAATTTTATTTTATATGATTGCAACGCCCACGTGTATACAAAGGGCAAGGATTATAAATTCAGGTTTAAATTTTGCGCGGGTATATGTTGAAGTTCGCCGCCATCTTGGTTTGATTAAGGAATCACTGCGCAAGAGTTTAAAAGAAAAGATTTCAATATCGATTTAGTTGGGCAGTGACGCGTCATTCGAGGTATTTTTACGTAAAATTCAAATAAAATACCTAATAAATTCCACGGCGAAGATGGCGGGACTGTAACCTCACTTTTTCAAAGTGGTCGAAGTATACATCGTACATGAATAAACATTTTAGTCAATGGAAGAAGAGGAATAGAGAATAATGGCAAGTAGGAGCAAGATCTAGGCTTAAACATTCCCGTTTTTCATACATTCCATCGATAATTTTGCATTTTAAGCGTACCAGGAACAGGAACTGCAGAAACATAAAGAACCATATTCCACGTAATTTCCATCACGTATGAAATTTATAAAGTAAAATAGCAAGTAATTTGCTGCAAGTTATTTGTTGTAAAACCCTGGTTATCAGAAGTAGTGCCAGGTTTTTTATCGGGCCGATAGAGATGACGAGTAAAACTGTAAATACGGTTAAGCCTCCTTTGGATTCATGGTACGTTCTGCTCGGCTAAACATAAAGTAAACAAAGGTTTCCTGTAAGCACGTGCACGAAGCGATCTCAGGAAATTGTTCTACCACTTGGTAACAAAGGGGACGAAAATAGCGCGGTCCGATACTTAGAACGTTCCAGCGAGTTTTCGGAATCCTGCGATCTTCGTTGCGATATCTAACGCTCGAAAAAGTCGCTGTCTTACTCTCTCTTCCTCTTTGCCTCGTAATATGCATTTCTCACTCTATCGTTTTTTTCTGTATACGTCCTGCCGTGCTCTGATTCTCTCTCTATTCTTCCAACGGCCATGCTTCTTGGAAAACCCGAAACAGACTCCGCCTCGAGCTGGGATTGGTGGAGTGCCAACCAATCACGAGCGGCGGAGCGCGAGAACGCTGCGCAGTAGAAGCCTTTTATTCTGCTGTAGAAAATTCGAGATACACAGTCCTGCCTAATAGGGGTATCCAAAAGGTAAGGCAGGAATGAGACCTTGGTTACCTCTATGCTTCCTCTGCATCGATGCCTCTCTCTCGCACCCACTGGAGGAATACGTGCGAGAGAGACAGACCGGTCTCCCAAGAAGCTAGGAGGGGGAACGAATGAGGCAATCCGAACAAACCTAAAATAAGATCTCGAAATTTAGACAGGTCCCACACTGAACCTTAGACCATGTGTATTAGACCTCCCATTCCCATATTTTCAGTAAATATAATGGCTTTAACTGTGTGAGTGAGTCGTCGGGACACGAGGTACATTTGTAACCCCTTCCACTGCTATGCGAGGTTTAGATATTTATGGTCTAAGCGCGTAAAAAGGTTCCACATTTGTTTCTACATTTCTTCTAATTACTAATTTACCCGATCCCTCGACATTAACTGGAGAGAAACCGCGTCGTAATTGCCAATATCAGTCTTTCAATTTTTCAAATTCGTAATAAGAATTAATGTAGAACTTGGAACCGACGTGCATTACTGGCCTTGGGGGTATACTCGTCTCTCTCTATGGAGATCTAACGTGTTTCTCTAGCGGGAGAGAGAACTCTTTCTCCAGTTTTAATTATTCTTATTATCGCTTTTGGAGCCCCTCTCGTTTTTACTGGTAGAGTATGCAAGGTTCGACCAATTAGGAAAAAGCTTGGGTAAAATGATGGAAATAAGAAGAGTGGGGAGATCCGAGCAACCCTTCCGACGACTCGGCGGAGTATTAAAATCCCGTGACGCGTCGCGCCGTTCGTCAGTCGCGAGCGTGACGTCGCGCGTGCTGGATGTCTCCGAGCGGCCGCTCACCTGAGAAGATTATACTCCTTTAAAATCGTGCTTTTTACCAGATTCCGTTTTTTCTCGCCCTTTTCACGGTATCGTCAACATGGTGAGGGCACTTGCTGCAAGACAACTCCCCATGCTGGCCGTGCCGAATTCGCTTTATCCACTCAACAAGAGCATGGATGAAGAGATGAAGCGGCTCTTCGATAATCTCGACATGTACACTATTTCAAAACCTACCGGTAAGTTCCTCATCCTTTATACCTTTGTTTTCCCTGGAAAGGTGAGTCAAAGTACCAAAGTACGAGAACTTTCCACGCTGCGTTCGGAGTACGCATAAAAATGAAATTTATTAAAAAGCCATTTCGAATGATTTATCATATTCAGTCCTTTCAAAAGTAATGCTCGATCTAATTATCCTGAGATTTTTGTGCTTGCAGTTAATTTCGATTTTTTTTTCGTTGATAAATGTCGAATACATTAAAGCAAAGTCCCTGTATTGTTAAAAAATCGTGATAAATTCCTGAAACGTGTTTAAATTCTTCTCTTACGTTTTTGAGACGCTTATGGACGTATTTAATATGCATGCTTTTTAAGTTTGAGCTTAAAATGTGTTTCCGCTAGAATATAAAATTCTAAACTCGTTTACAAGAATTGCGTACTGATTTAAATCATTGTTGCAAATTTTACATTCCTGTACAACTTTGTGCATGTAAATTGCAGAAATTTACTAGCGTATTTGGTACCGTGTAAAGTCTTGTTAATAAAAAGATCGACTAGTGAAACACATTTTTTTGTGCACGGATTTGCTAGGAGCCATTTTGTTAGGTTTTACAAGTAGCATGAGAAAAATATGTGAGATTTATTCCCCACTATTTATATATGTTTATATATTTATAATTTATCTATTATATATATCTAATTTAAGTGCGATATGTCCGGGCATCTTCTATCATCGATGTCAACAGATCTTTTTTTTTATTCCAAAACTGACATTGGTATCTTATTTCATACATTTTGCTACATGTGTAGAATAGGTCGGGTTACCTGAAACAACTTTTTTTCCTCGAGCTGCCTTTTCGTCACTAATACGTCCAGGGTCTTTTAATTAGGGAAACCGAGACAAAATATATCCGGATTATTCATTATTCGAAGTAATAAAATATCTTGAAGCTTATAGACCATGAGCTCCCGTGCCGTTAAAACATTTAAAATTTACTCACTTCCTCGAGCGTGTATGAAACGTTAAGCTTATTCTTTGAAAATCATTTTGATTATAATGAAAAGAAAAAAAAACCTTGAATTTTAAGACTTAGGTACCGTGGAAGTCCTGAAAAGTGTCCTTGAATATTTTATAATTAAGAAAAATGTTTACAAGCCTATACAATATGGGCGCGGTCAAGTATACCTGGGGGAGCAATGAAAGCAGTAAAAAGTTACATGATTATTATAGTGTATTATTTTTTTTATTTAAATCCCTGGTTCAAGGTCATCGACGGTCCACGTGCAGAGAGCGAGAGCTGCGTTAGGGTCGATTTAATAGGGACTTTCACTCGAAAAGTGTCCTTATCGACTTCGTTTGTTACGACGTCTTGTCACTTGATACATCGTTTCCTCTCGCCCTCTCACGTACGCGTATTTCGTTTCACACTTAAAACGGGCCTGTACCGCATTTTGACACGTATTAGGGCGGGTGCGTGTGCCCCCTTCCTGTGAGGTTCCTTTTCAGTCGACATCGATGGCCCTCCAGTAATGGACGAGTTATGAATCCACTCGGTGGAAGGGCGACAATCTATCGACGGTTTGTAAACAGTCGGGATCTCGTAACCTTCGAAAGTTACGACTCGGTTAAAATGTCCGGCTCGTTCTTGGTCCTCGGTTTTCAACCAGCTTTTTATACCAGGCTCGCGTTCAGAATTATCGAGGATGGTTGGGTTTTCATTTTACATCTACGACTTGCGTGAAATTATTTCTAATAAGATCTACCCGTAATGGTAATCTTAATTTGTATAGAGAGCATTTATGTTAATTAATGCCAACGCAGAGGTAGAATCTATTGTATTATATATAATGATAATGTAGAGGAAGTTCTATTTCCATTTATGATCGTAATATACGGTAATGTAATTTTTGTAAATTAATGTTAATGCATATATATCAATTTATATAGTGGGTATTTATATGAATTAATATTAAGGCAGAGAGTAGGTAGGCTACGCTTGAATAAACATTTTCTTGATAAATGATTTTAAATCTGACGGCGAAAGGCGTATATTATACGTCTAACGTTTGGTTCAGAATTGCTTGCACGTGTTCATGAATCTCGCCCATACGTCGAAGGAGCTCAGCAGTCAAAGGGTTAGATTTGTAGGACTGTTTATAGAGTTATATCTTGATTGATATCCTCTATTAACTAATGTAATTTTTATAAATTAATGTTAATGCATATAAAACTGTAATGGTGATATCAATTTATATAGTGGGTATTCATATGAATTAATATTACGGCAGAGAGTAGGTAGGCTACGCTTGAATAAACATTTTCTTGATAAATGATTTTAAATCTGACGGCGAAAGACGTATATTATACGTCTAACATTTGGTTCAGAATTGCTTGCACGTGTTCATGAATCTCGCCCATACGGCGAAGGAGCTCAGTAGTCAAAGGGTTAAAGAGATTTGTAGGAATGTTTATAGAGTCATATCTTGATTGATATCCTGGACATTAGTAATGCAGGCGATGAAATTGATAGCGCTTGTTTTCTTTTTATATTCGATAAAGATTCTAAAATAAGACCGGAAGGGTATATCGATGTCTTGGATGAATTTTTCATTCTTTTTTCTTTTTTTACCTAACCTCAAGTTTGCGTTGTTAATTTCCGTATACGTTTAAGACACTTTTGGGGTTTATGGGGTCGAGAAATTCGATCATCCTAATGTTGCCTTTCGCTGCTCAAGATAAATATTCTACGTAAAGTACCGGTGAGGTTGCCGATCTCGATATCAGTATTGTAGTTTTTAGTCGGTTTTAATTAGTTTTTACCGTTTGAGGGAAATGGAAGTAGCTGGAACAGTTTGCTACGTATTTTATTTCCAATTTGCGGTGGATTTGCGGCTTCGGTTCTTTTTATCGCTAAATCCTCGTAAGTCGGTAGTCCAAAGACGCGTCGGCGTCCTTTGATCTTCCGATTCGCGCCTAAATCGGGATTGTCTCCTCGGCGGGCTCTTCTGATCTCCGATGTTGCGACTGGACCTAATGGAATGTAAAAACTCTGTAGGAATTTGCGTTCTTTGGATTTTTACCGGCTTTAATTCCCGATCACGCCGAAATGGTGACTGACCGACATTGACTTTTTGTAACTGTTTACACAATAATTGTACATCCGAGAAACTCACCAAGTGGCGTCGCTTGTATCTATTGGGTTGACAACTAAGAGATTGCGGATTTTTTAATACCATCTATCGACAAAATCCGCAATCATTTAATTGCCAACGCAATATTTCTATTTTCTTTTTTTTTTTAAATTAGCTTTGAAACTAAGTATACGGGTTTATTCGGTATCCCAATTTAACATCGAACGATGCCTACGTCACACATTTCTAGGATAATTTTTGGCATGTTTATACCTTCGGAAACTCCGATTTAGGTTTTAATTATTTTATTTGTGTTTTAATTATTTTATTTAGGTTTTAATTATTTTATTTAGGTTTTAATTATTTTATTTGGGTTTCAATTATTTTATTTGGGTTTTAATTATTTTATTTAGGTTTTAATTATTTTCTTAGGTCTCTGGTAGATGCGCGTCGCTTGTTCTTCTCCATTACCTAGAGCTTTGCTTCTTTAGAAATGAGGTTTCTACGTCTCCGGGTTCTAATATATTATTCCGACAAAAGTGGCTCTTCTTTTCTCCGTTTCTCGAAAGTGCCTTGTCTTCGATAAGTGGCCTCTCCAAGAAATCGCTCACGACGCTTTTCTACGTTTCTCGAAAAAGAAGTGTCTCGTCTCGATAAGTGGCCTCTTGAAGGGGGAAAAAAAAGGAAATACTTGTCACGTGGTGAGAGTCCTGGACCGTAGTTTACGGACTTTATTACGACAGCTGTCACTTTTCTAACCGACCTCAAAAAACGAAGGAGGTTCTCGATTCCACCCGTATATATTGTTTACTTTTCATGTACGTTCACGTATAACTTTCTCCCTAATAATCATATTTTGTTTACGTTAAAAATGTCGTGGGTTAACCCCTTGAGTACGGGGCCCTTTTGATATATGGGCGAGATTCATCCATACGTGCAGGCAATAATGGACTAAACGTCGAACGCCCTCAGGCGCCTCTAGTGATCGAGGGGTTAAATAAATAAAAATAAATATAGGGGTTTAACGGAAACGAAAAGCAACGAACTCCCAAGGTTTTTCGCAGGAACAGGACATTTGGAGATGAGAAAAGAACACGTTTTGGGGGCTGCCTTTTACCGAACCGTCCCTTTCCTTCCTTTCTTCCCTTCTTTCTCGAGGAAGGATTTTTAGGCTCGCCAGGTGGTCGCTTCTGGAACAGATAAACGGGGTCCTCGACCATTGTCGATAATCGCGCACGTGGATGGTATTTGCAATTTTTACGACGACCTCCATGTCGGTTTTAGAGGGGCAGTAAATAAAGCCAGGGGGCACGCCAAGATGGCCGCACGTGGAGCGCCCGGCCGCCATCTTGGTCTACCCTAAGCTTTATTTACTGCTTCTCGAGGCCTAAAATGGGAGCCGGCTCGTTATCGCTATGACGCGTGCTACGACAAAGGACCTCTTTAGAGAATAGACACCCGAAACTTTAGCCTGTCCTCTTTGTCTCCGCGGTTAATGTTTTTCTCTTCCCGTGGTTCTGTGTAAACGTTGCGTGCCATTGGCCTGTCCTCTGACCATCGGGGTGTTAGGATATATATACGGCTATGTTGTCCGAGAAATTTGAAGATCTCTTTCGAGAGAAGGAATAGAGCCAGTTTTGTACGTGCATATGTAACATTATTTTAGTGATTGCATTGAATTAAGTAATACGTTATCCCTTTTCTTTTTTTTTTAAATTTACGAGTCTTGTGTTGATGTCTCCTGACTATCGAATTAGGATATGGCTTTGTTGCTCGAGAAATTTGGAGATCTCTTTCGAGAGAAGGATTAAAGCCAGTTTTGTACGTGCGTATGTAACATTATTGTAGTGATTGCATTGAATTAAGTAATACGTTATCTTCTTTTAATGAGAATTTACGAGTCTTACGTTAAGCAGTATATGAGATTTTCCGACTTGGAGAAATCTTCACGTTCAGAGTTGGAACTGTCTATTTGGGTACTTAAGGTGATGTGAAAGTGTGATATGTATGTATATATATAAAATCACACTATCATATCACCTGAAGGGAGTATTATGCAAACGAATGAATGAAAGAAATTAATGAACTGAGGTGATATAATGTTTAATTTCCATTTGCAGCCGACGACATCATGGAGGAATTTCGGCACAACGGGCAAGATTTCGAATACTGTCCAGACTTTGAAACCACCGTACCGCGAAATCCTCGTCGGAAAAAGAACAAGAAACCGATACCGAACGAATGTGTCTTTTGCAAGAACAATGGGGAATCGGCCGACTACTACAAACGCCACCGTCTAAAGGATGCAGAGGGCAGAGTTTGTTGCCCTATTCTCAGGTAATACAGTATATCGATAATGTCCTATTCTCAGGTAATACAGTATATCAATAATGTCCTATTCTTAGGTAATACAGTATATCAATAATGTCCTATTCTTAGGTAATACAGTATATCAATAATGTCCTATTCTCAGGTAATACAGTATATCAATAATGTCCTATTCTCAGGTAATACAGTATATCGATAAAAATGTTCAATACCTTTATCGATAAGATCTTGAAAAATAGTTTACTTGTACCATACTCTAAAACTATAGTACACTTGTATCAAACTCTAAAACTAGTACCATATTACCGAAAAAGATTGATCTTAAGAATTTGTTGTTTCATTGTTCTAAAGCATTCTAGAAGTAGTACCCATATTGATACAAGGATTGACCTGTTGATATGTTAAACTTGTGTAACTCTTGCAGGGCGTACAAATGTCCGATTTGCGGTGCATTTGGGGACCGTGCACACACTGTGAAGTACTGTCCATTAAACCAAAATCCAGAAACGGTGGCGACGTCGAACACCCTGAAGATTATGAGGAACTCTTCTGGAAAGAGGCGAAACAAGCAGAACATCTCCCAGGCGTCCTATCCGCGTCTCTTAAAGACCCAAAATGTTGTGTAAAAACTCGTACACCGGTTATAGACATCTAATGGCAGCATTTCATATTTCACATTCCATCGAGAGATCTTATAATCTTTGTACCTGCTAATATGGATCATTGGTAAAGTTATAGATTTCTAAAAGTGAATTACGTTCTCATGTTGTGTGACATCTCTCTCAATGGCATCGTAAAATATCGCGAAAATGTGCTTCAGATTTGAAAGACATTTCGAAGATTGCGCTAATTGCTCCTGAGATTAAAGTCTGACGTCATCTAGATTATTTTTAAGAAAGACCAAAGATGCCTTGAACGCTGTACTGATACAATTGCTTCTCTTCGGGATTATTATGCGAGACATTCCTCTTTTCTTATATGAGATTGTAATTTGCTCCTGTAAAACTATTCTTCAAGGAGTAGTTGTGATTAGTTCAGCTAAGTACCGAGAACGTTACATATTGGCTTTTCATGTAAACAATTTCTTCTGATCGGGTAAACGGTTACTTAAGAATCTCATTTGAACATCCGATTGATCGGTACCTTTAGCAGCTGCAATAGAGGTTCTACTGTATAAATAATAGGATGCTTGATGTCAAAAAGTCCTCAATCGGGTAATTTAAGAGTAATTGCTGGCAGATTACCGTTGTGAGTTATTCTTAAATTAATGGTTTACCTCGACGGAAGGTTGCTCTCATTCCACAGTACTGCAAGTAAAATCCTTGTACGATCTTTGCCCCCCTACTCCAGGAAAAGTATTAACTAGTATTTAATCACTTTACCGATATTGAAATGTATAAAGCAGTACGTACATGGTTTTAAAGAGGTACCAATATGTCGAGCAGTTGCCAAATATTACCTTGTTTACAATTGCTATGTATTTAGAGGGAAAGCGTAATGATCAGGGCGTTCCAAAATGATGTGCGATACCATTGTTAATGTACAGCGATCGCCAGTGCCATCTAGAAGTTACCAGTACACCAAATCGTAGTGTTAAGATTACTCTTAATGATTTACCGATTACGTTTGCGGTGACGACAACCGAGTGATTTCAAAATGACATTAGGCCGCCGTAAGGTAGGGTAGGATGACGGTTCCTTTTTTTAAATCGGAGTTTCGGGATATATCTTTCTATCGTGACATATCCCATAGATCCTCTGTCGAAAGACACTTGTGATTGGTTTGTGAAGGTGAACCTTATCAAGGTTTGACCGATGATACTCTTAGGTCTCTAAAAAGAGAATCCATTGCTGTGCGCTAACTTTTTCCTACGACAAGTCAATCGCACTCGCGTGCGTTACTCTCCTGATGGGCTTTCCTAGATTTTACAGATTACAACTTAATCATGAGGTTACCTTGATAACATTTTGATAAGAACCGTTTTCCTGGATTAAAGGTCGTGGCTCGTTGTTCCATTTCAGATAAATGCAAGTTGTCACTTTAACGGATATGTGCCGGCGATAGAGGCTTTGTGCAAAAGTTAGTCTTACGTATCGTTGAGAACTTTTATTCAAGGGTCTTACACTTTACTGGGCGCGTTAAAATTGAAAAGCTTGCATTTGTTTCTTAACTTTCTACAACGTTGCTGCGGCCTTTCCTTCACATTGGCGATATTGTTAGGAATGAGTCAAGGACGCGAATGTTTCTTATATTCTTATCACACGTATCAGCTCGAAATGTGAACCAGCTTTTTGATTGTCCCATAAGTAGTAGCTTTCACGGAATGTAGACGTATTTGTTTTCGAGGCAGACCTGTTAATTCCTTCCCTATTGTAATGTACGCAATTACTGAATCGTTGTAGACTTAGACATCTACGATTTTTAAGGGACTTCTCTCAAAATTCCGCTCAAAAAGCTAATAATGACCGGCTAATAACCTTGGCGTATTTCCTCCGGCAGAAATATTAAGAAAATCATGAACGACCGATTCCGCAAAAGATAGAACAAAGTTCCTAAACTCGTTGATCATGATGTTCCAAATTAAATGCCACTGATTGGCATGTCACTTCTCGATAATTGTATTCCTCAAATCTGGTTCCCATGTAATTCTCTGCTTTCCACGGTTTTTCTTTTCCTTGCTATTTTCAACCCTGGAGATTCGATTTTATCATTCCTCGCGCATATCCTTCCTTTCTAAACGGACGGCCATGAGATTTCCAATGAAATGGAAAATTGTAACCTAAGGATCTGTCATGACAGTTCGAAGATGTCGGAGAATATCCTGGACACGTGGGTCTCGTTCGAATTTTTGTTTTGCCGGACATAATATAAAATCATATATGAGACATATGGTCAGACATAATATGAGATTTCCAATGAAATGGAAAATTGTAACCCAAGGATCTGTAAAAGAGAAATATCTGTCATGACAGTTCGAAGATGGAGGATATCCTGGACACGTGCTCGTCCGAATTTTTGTTTTGCCGGACATAATATCAAATCATATATGAGACATATGATCAGACATAATATAAGATTACCAATGAAGTAGAAAATTGTAACCCAAGGATCTGTAAAAGAGAGAGAAATATCGGTCATGACAGTTCGAAGGTGTCGGAGGATATCCTGGACACGTGGGTCTCGTCCGAATTTTTGTTTTGCCGGACATAATATCAGATTGCGACTAAGGAGCGTTGTTTTTATTTATTTATATTTATTTGCGTACTCACGATTTTTTAGTGGCGTACCACACGACGCCGAGTTGTCTTTCTCGAGAACCGATTTTCCGATGAAACTGATTAACATATTTCCATTCAAACGGAACATCAACCACGGACGTACCCAGGATGTTTTCCGACATGCTCGGAAAACATTGAAGTTCGCGATTATTCCCAAATTACTTTTTAATGCGTCTTCGAGGAACCCTAGGATTTAATTTATGAATATGCCGTGTTATTAGTTTAACGAGTTGCGAGACCCATTTCTTGGGGAACTTACGACTAGGCTTTATTCCTTGTTGCCACGTGTTTCAGTATTTCCATTTTATAACTTTTATTGACCCAATTATTTGCTTTGAAATTTCGAGCTGTCAACTTCAATATCTCGCGCCATTGCATTATTAAAAAGTGACTTTCGGGGGTCGGGTCAAGTTAATAATTACTGTCGCGATTGATTAATTTTAAGCGGACGTCGGGCTCGGTGGGATTTGATTGTTTAAGGGGCGTTCGAGAATTTTCTTCTATGTCGATGTGACGTAGGGGATCTTTTGTTTTTGAGAAATCGAAAACGTGCCTTTTCACAGTACACACGTGCAGTGGAGATTTCGTAAGAGGAAATAATTGAACGTAGGAGAATATGGAAAAAAGAAAAAGAAAAATGCCTCGACTCGACGTCACGTTCTACCAAAAGGGGCTTTGGCATTTTACATTTAATTTACGCGAATAACTTTAATCTAAGTTAATATGAAAATCGCGTTAAATATGTACCTCAAAGTAATGCCGGTCGAATTTTGTCAGAAGGATTCCTCTGTGTGTACATTGTTTAAATTTAAAATCTACCATAAACTTGGGTACAATATATGGCGCTCAGATTTACATATTTTGAGTGTCTTCAAGTGGGATAATCTTTAACTTTCTTGAAATTCTCAACAAAATTCGACAGCCCCTATTGGTTTGTAACAATTAAGCGTTAAATTGATAAGAGAGGATTTATATCTTGTTACTTAAAGAGTCCCGTTTAAGACGATTTGCTCAAGAATGGACATTCGAATGTTGAACCTGGTACGATATATATATATATATATATATATACATATAATACCTATTAATAATGTTGATCCACTTATGTATACGCGGTATGTACTTGTAAGTAAGCAATTGTTAAGATAATCCGTGGTACGTTCACGTAATGCGGCTTCTAAGATTGTTCCTATAATTGATTATATAGTAGTGCGTTAGGTTTTTATAAACAACGAGGTGTTTAAGAGCGACCTGTCAATTGAAAAAAGAAAAAGAAAAAAAAAAAAAACGAGCGGAGATACTTCTCTCTTCATAGAAGTTGAAAAGGAGTTTTTGAGGGCACTTTTTAGCCCCCACGTTGGTGATCATTATCTCAAGGAAATGTGTGTGGGAGTGCAATGAAAATGCAGGCTTTTCCGAAATGTGTGTTTATCCCGCCCGTGTGTCTTTTTAATTTTCGAAATGCAACGCGCGCTGTAACAAAAGTAATTTTTCCACGCCTTCGCAGTTCACGGCAAAATTGTACAAAAGAAACTTAATTTCCTTATCGGCGCTCGGACGGTTGTCGTTAAATTTTCTTTTTTTTTTTCCCCTCCGTCGCGATAGGAGTCCGGGTGACCGAATGAAATAGATTTTAATTTTACAATGTCGGCTCGTGCACGATTTCGGCACGTGTCGTAAATAGGCTTGGTAATTTCGGCGATTATTAAACTAATAATTTGTACTTCTGTACGAGAGATAGAGATAGAGAGAGAGAGAAAAACGATGTTTTTTATTTTTCATGTTGCGCGCGCACACACATCCGTCGCGCAGAACTTTCCTCGGGTGTTTCCTTTCATCTACTTTAATTAATAATATTTCGTGTCGCGTATCCTGTAACGTAACTTTTCTGTATCTTAAGTAGAAAGAGTGGGACCTGTCGTTAGTAATATATTTTACTTATTTAACCGGTCGTCCTTCGTATGTAAATTCATTTTCTTACGTTTAAACAATGAACATTCGAAACGAGCTTTTTTGTTACTTTTGTTTCATACCTTTCATGAGCGGTCCTTTCCTCTCGTTAAGGTGATATGAAAGGGTCTCATTCTAGTGGGTTGATGCATCAGTAATGGCGTGTTTAACATATAACATAACGTGTAAAAAAGAAATAAATAAAATACGCCATTATGCATCAAACTAATATGTGAATATATTTATGCAATTTTTCACTAATTTAGATGCACCGAATCTTGGAAAACTTTCAACACGTGATTTTGTGGAGGCTCTAAGGAACAATGCGGTGCTCGTGAGATTTAATTTTTAATAGAAAGAATTTTTTTATTTCTCCCAGATTAGAAGCAGGAATAAATTATTCTTTTTTTTTAAGGGAAATTTTACGAGCACGTGCCGAAGTTTTAAATTATTCGGTGCACAACCCAATTTGGAGAATAGTTTTATAAATATTTCTACGTTATGTATATATATATAGAATGACCCTTTCATATCACCTGAGTCCGATACCTTATCTTTATATTCTTGTTTCATCCTTCCTTGTAAAGGCGTAATAGAAAAAAAAAATATATATATATAACGTCACTATTATGACGTCAGTAATTTTGCTCTTTTTACATTTTAGCTTCTAAGTAGTACTATTAATCGCGCTAGTTTTAAACATTCTTTCGGACGAGTGTATTTACATTTATTCGATTAATTCTTCCTTTGGCGGTAAAGTTCTGATTGATATCAGAAAGTTCGATAATGTGTGTGTATGCGTGTGTGTCAGATATTGTAATTATACAGGGCACGGTAAATGCGTGCCTCGATTACGTGCCAGTAATTGAATGTACTGAAATAACTGCGGTTACTTTGATTCCCAAGTAGATACGCTTTTCCAGGAATTCAATGATTTTCATTGTAAATGGTAAAAAATCACGTTTAGGTCAATTGCCAAAATTAGGGTACAAGTGTACGTAAGAGCATATTTAACGCTCGTGTATTTCGGAAGGGGATAACCTGTCCATTTAATTACACTTGTCTGGTAAATGTGACACAATGGTAATGAGCTTGATGCCATCGCGTATGACCTTATCATTTCGTGGATCTCGGTAAAATAAATTATTGAACATCGCGTGTAACGCGGGATGTCCGACTTTTTTATGACAACGTGCATTGCTGGATGTGCGAAACTCTGTACAGTCGGTTAACAAGTGCGAATCCAGGTACATCTATTTTTTCTGCCAAATGTGGCATTGACCTACTTCGAGATTTTTCGAGAAAATAAATTATTAAACATCGCGTGTAACGCGGGGCGTCCGACTTTTTTATGACAACGTGCATTGCTGGATGTGCGAAACTCTGTACAGTAGGTTGCCAAGTGCGAATCCAGGTACATCTACTTTTTCTGCCAAATGTGACATTGACCTACTTCGAGATTTTTTAGGACTTTGCGGATGTCGTCGGCTCGGTGACCGGCTTAATTGCGTGATTACGTGTACTCTGGTATATGTGCTAATGTGATTTCTGCAGTCACGTACCGGGGTACTGCTTACTTTTTACATTTCTACTGTTTATCTGTTAAACGTATATTTTTTTACACTGTGAAAATTACTAGTTAATTAGTGATTAGTATTAAGCGATATTTATACGTAAATTTGTTCACACTGTGAAAATTACTAGTTAATTAGTAATTAGTATTAAGCGATATTTATACGTAATTTTGTTACACTGTGAAAATTACTAGTTAATTAGTAATTAGTATTAAGCGATATGAAAGGGTCATTTTGTATGTTAGGTTGATGCATTAGTAATGGCGTTTTTTTTTGTTACACCTTACGTGTCATGTATAAAATGAAATTTCACGAGTAATCACGTTCTCGGAGCCTTCATAATCACGTGCTGAAGTTTCAAATGATTCGGTGCACCCAGTTTGGAGAAAAATTATATATTTCTTTTTTATATTTATATATAATTTATATGTTGATAATGACCCTTTCATATCACTTGAAGGTGAAGTGAAGCCCCCTTCAAATCAGTCGATTCGAATACAACACTTTTTTTTAAGGGTATTAGACCAAAATGTCCGAAACTTCGACACATCACTCCTGATCATCTAAGAATTATTCTGACACGTTCAAAATTTGGATTTTTGGAAAAAATTTTTTAACTCAGCTCAGACCAGTATCAAAATGGCGTCGAGCTCTCATATTTCGATCGATATACAATTATCGAAGGCTCTGATATGAGAATCGAAAGGGTCAGGACAATTTTACGACAATTTAGAACACTGTGGTAATCGATAAACTCGCATTTGAACGGGATAAAGGCAAAAAAAGTGTTGTATGCGCTTCTATGCTAAAACGATGGGAATACGAGGTCTCGGAGTGAAAATTTAATTGGCCTGGAAATTACAGATGGCACAGGGGGTCTCTGCAATCAATTAGGGCCCCAGAAAGCACGAACCCAGAGGATTTCTGGAGTTTTACTTCGATTTCTTGATATTTATCGTACGAAAACGACAGGTGGAGTATTCCATTTGGTACAATATCCAATATAATTCGACCCAGCTGTCAATATAAAAACGAACGTCGGCAGCGTAGGCATTTGGAAAAATCTTTATCGACGTCGATCAAGTTCCTCGACGTGTTCTTCACTTCACCTTAAGGGGGCTGAGATACTTATTGAAAAAGATGTACTTCCACGAGGAGAAAGAGAAAAGTGAAATCCGCTCCTATGTGTAATTATGCAATTGCCTTTCAGTGGGTTTCATAGGATTGCCCATTGGCTTGTAACAGCCATACAAATTCTGAGTGTAACATGCTCTGGCGATTTTCCATAGTCGGCGAAGCATCCTGTGTCGAGGGAATAAAAAGGGGCTACCAACGAGGCGATAACCATTTACTGGGAGTTGTTCCACGGTGTCGAGAACATCATCCTCTTGACACCAGGAAAATGAGGCTGCCGATCCTCGTTTTCGCCGTCTGCACGGCCCTAGGATATCCCGAGGAGAAGTCAGTCTCGTTCTCCAAGAGACTTGAGGTCCTCGATGTCGAGGATCGACCCTTGGCTGGATCTTCCAGGGCGTTTGGCTCCACGCCTTTGTTTCTCCTCCACGTCCTGAAGAAACTGAAATATCAGAAGATCCCAAAGATACCTACAACAATGGTGTCACCTGGGTGCATATGCGTGCCGTTTTACCTGTGCAGCTCCAATGGCACCATCATCACCGATGGAGTTGGTGTGATCGATGTCAGGTGATTTGAAAATCAAGCCGCTTATACTTGTCTTTGAAGTTGTATACAATTATTTAAAACAATGTCCGGGATAAATATCTCGTGAGCCTAGCAAGTAAAACAGAGCAACTCACCCTTTTTTTGCATGTACAATTTTGTAATGAAATTCGAAGGTTCCAAAGAAGTGGTGGAATAATAAGGCTATACGTACACTTTTGCCGGGGAAGTCAAATACGACTTGACAAATGTTGATACGCGAAGCAATTGGTGTACAATGTTAATGAATACGTTTTATTAGCAGGTATCGACGTTGCACGGGCGATCAGGAAGTGTGCTGTTTTTTACCTCCTAGCACATTAATGCCGATACCTACCGCTGTGCCAACGGCGGCACCCACGATGAGTATGATGCCTGTGGTGATGCCGACAATGCCACCAACGATGCCACCAACAATGCCACCAACAATGCCACCAACTATGCCACCAACTATGCCACCTACAATGCCCCCAACAATGCCACCAACAATGCCACCTACAATGCCCCCAACAATGCCCCCAACAATGCCACCTACAATGCCACCTACAATGCCACCAACAATGCCCCCAACAATGCCTCCAATTCCTATATCAAATTGCATCTGCGTCCCTATACTACAATGTGGTGGGAACGGAGTGGTCATAGTATCAGGACAAGGCATAATAGACCCTCGCCAGCAGATTAGGTACTGTGTGATACCTACCCAAGTGTGCTGCACTAACCCGTACCCAGTGGTGTATCCAACGAATCCACCGATGACGACTACTCCAGCTCCAACAACTACTACTCCAGCTCCAACGACAACTACTCCAGCTCCAACGACGACTACTCCAGCTCCAACGACGACCACCCCAGCTCCAACGACAACCACCCCAGCTCCAACGACAACAATGGCTCCAGTCCAACCGCTCATCTGCAACTGCATACAATGCATGTCCAGTGTAGTCATAATCTGTCCCGGATTTGGGGTAATCGACCCCAGGTATTCTGCCGGAAATCAGGGCTGCATATGCGAAACCGTCAGTCAGGTCTGCTGTGGAGGCGTTCTTTGTCAAGCGCCGACTGGTACCGCAGCTACCAGCACTTTGGGACCTGTAGTCAACTCTGGAACCTCTCAGGCTTGTGTCTGCGTAAAATCTTGGACCTGTTCCGATGGGAATGTTGTCAATATCGACGGAGCTGGCATCATAGATCCTAGATTTAGCTTGTGTCCTGCGGCGGACGAAGTCTGTTGTCGTCCTGAGGGTGTTGCGGAGTCCTTCGAGGTCTCCGCGGCTCTTGGGAACGGAAGGACCCAGGGTTCTGAAGGTCAAGGTTCCACTGGTGCGCAAGGAATCTGCGGAGTTCGTGGGATGACGTACTCGACAGGTAGATACAAATTTCCAGCAACCCGAGCGAAGTGAAGTATTTAAAGTTCCATGTCTCTTTGTGCATATGAAACAGTCTCTGTATATCTGAGAAGTCAAATCGTTGGTGGAAGCTTCAAACGATTCGGAATACCCAGTTAGGAGATAAGCTTCATGGACGATTGACTCTTCAGATGCCACTTTGACATCCCCTTAACGTCAAAATTAGGCTGGCGTTGTTCCCACGCCGCGCATGTACGTCATAAGTGTTGCCCCTGCTCGCCGTTACGCGGCAGCGCGGTCGACTCGGAGTTTGCTGAGTTGTACCGTTTCTCTCTTCAGCACGTGTTATTGTGCATAACAAAGTCTTGTATTTGATTTTTTTCAGGGACTGCTTTATCCAGCGATACTGGAGAGACGTATTTTGCGGAGTTTCCATGGATGGTCGCTCTTCTAGTGAAGCAAAGTAACGGAGCACTCCTTTTCAAATGTGGCGCTTCCATGATCAACACTCAGGCCGTCTTGACCGCCGCTCATTGTGTTAATAAGTAAGGGTCTTTTTATTCATTCGTTAACAATTTTTCGGCGGCAAATGTGTCTCCGTGCATGTCGCCGTAACACGTTTGTGAACTTGTTGAATAAGTTTGGTACTAATGGTGGTACGATAAAAGAGACGTTTCTTTTTTTTACGTAGTGTCGATCCTAAATTGCTGGTAGCACGTTTTGGCGAATGGAACACGCAGAACAATGATGAACCCGTTCCGTTTCAAGAGGCAAACGTGGAGAGTATGGTGATGCATCCGCAGTTTTACAGCGGAGGTCTTTATCACGATGTGGCTGTTCTTGTTCTGGCCTCGGCTGTCAGTTACGCTGTCAACGTCATGCCAATTTGTCTGCCTGAACAGGGAATGGCAATTGCAGCCGGGACTAGGTGTTTTGCGACTGGATGGGGTCGCAATGCGTTTGGTAACTTCTCATAAAATTTTGGATTAATTCCCTCTTTTTTTCTCTCCAAGGAACATCAGATGTTCCCCTGGCGAGCGATGTTGCAAATTAAAATTCATCCTTCCGATACTGCGGATGCCTGAACTAAAACATACTGGCAAAATATCATGAACATAGTGAAAGGGTTAATTATACAGAAATTGTGCGTTGATTAATTACAGAAGGGCAGTTCCAGACTGTGCTTCGCGAGGTCAATCTGCCCATTGTTGAACACTCGGATTGTCAGACCAGGTTGAGGACCACAAAATTGGGCCAATACTTCCAGTTACATGGAAGCTTCATATGCGCTGGAGGAGAGTCCAACAGAGACACCTGTGGAGGTGATGGGGGAGGTCCATTAGTTTGTCCAGACTCTCAAGGAAGGTATTACCAAGTAAGTTGCCCTTGGAAAATCCTCGTGGAAGGCCACTCCATCTTTTGTTACCGTGTTAACTGTAGAATTCACTGTAACGACGTGTATACACGTCGAACGCGGTTAACTGGTTAAGGTGAAGTGAATTACGTCGAGGAACTTGATCAACGTTGATAAAGAAGATTTTTCTAAATGCCTACGTTGCCGACGTTCGTTTTTATATTGACAGCTGGGTCGAATTATATTGTGTATTGTGCCAAATGGCATATTCCACCTGTCGTTTTCGTACAATAATTATTAAGAAATCGAAGTAAACCTCCAGAAATCCTCTGGATTCATGCCTTCTGGGGCCCTAATTGTCTGCGGAGGGACCTCCTGCGCCATCTGTGATTTTCAGGTCAATTAAATTTTCACTCCGAGACCTCGTATTCCCATCGTTTTAACAAAGAAGCGCATACAACACTTTTTTTGCCTTTATCCCGTTCAAATGCGAGTTTATCGATTACCAGAGTGTTCTAAATTGTAGTAAAATTGTCCTGACCCTTTCGATTCTCATATCAGAGCCTTCGATAATCGTATATTAATCGAAATATCAGAGCTCGACGCCATAAAAAATTTTGTTGAAATATCCAAATTTTTAATGTGTCAGGGCAATTCTTAGATGATCAGGAGTGATGTGTCAAAGTTTCGGACATTTTGGTCTAATACCCTTAAAAAAAAGTGTTGTATTCGAATCGACTGATTTGAAGGATGTTTCACTTCACCTTAATGGGCATCTCTAGTGTTGAACGTCGCCGAAACCGTTTTGTATTTGATTGTTAAAAAAGTCCTTTCTACTTTTCTTGAGTTTCATTTCCATTTCATTATAATCATCGTACGGATAAGACATATGGTGTATGTCATTCCGCACATACAATGCTTCATGTGATATGATACATCTGTCGACACAGATATGAACGTCGGTAACGTAGGCAGTTACAAGAATCTCCTTTACCCAAGTCGATTGAACTTATTAACGGGCTTCACTGTATCTTATATATATCCTGTAAACAAAATGATACAAACATTTCTTTGCTTTATCAATAGCTCGGCATGTAGTAAAGATGCAAGCGTTTATTAATTAAGAGGAACTAGGGCATCGGTTACCATCATTTGTTGAACATCGATTCTTGTTTCCTTTCAGGCTGGAATCATAGCTTGGGGAATTGGATGTGGCTCATCGAACATCCCCGCAGTGTATGCCAGTGTTCCTCAACATCGACAATGGATCGACCAGCAGCTTGCTAATTACGGAGTTCTTTAACGACCCGTTAATGATCCCGGAAAGTGCAGAACGATCGTGTAAACCGCTGGCAGCACATTGGGGTCGCTCGTGCACGAGAACAAAGTGCTCCAATTGATTCGATCTAGTCCTCGCATACATATATAAGCGCCGTGTGCTTTATTTTTTCTTCTACTTGTTTTTTTTTTACAGATAGATATAACTTTTTCTACGCCGACCCGTTTAGGAACTGAATAACGCAACTTCCATGCAACTGGTTCTTCGAAATTCGATGATACACCACGTGACGAGTTTCAGACGAACTATTAGGCTGATGCATAAGTAATGGCGTTTTTAACACCTAACATAATGGGTAAAAAAACGCCATGAACCTAATAATTAGGTCCCTTTGACATTTTCATTTTTATAATTCGTAGGAGTCGCTTGAGAATTTGTAAGGACATCGTGATGAGATCAGTATTAATAAGGCCAGTAGGCCTCTCTGAGAATTAGTAAAGGTTGTATATAGACGGTTTCTCAAAATAAATAATGATTCTATGTCGCACGTGAATGGTGAATCTTGATGGCGATATCGTATATGTGTGAGGGAGATACATACATAAGCTTGGGAACCAAACTCTTTGAAGAATTGTGAAAGAGTCTGTTATCGTGCTTTTTAGTATGTCTGTACAAAATATCAATGTCAGAGGTCGGTGATTAATTTTAGATTTTATCCGTTTCCTCGTGGCTCGCGGCAACGAGGTTAACGTTGGGGTCCTTTTCGAAAAATCTTTGATTTGCGGTTAAGATCGTATGATATAAAAGGTTTATTAAAAAAATATATATATATATTTCAATGTGCTCACGCACTTGAACCTGTTAAATGTACGTGCGCGATTCCATGGCTCGTCATTGCTCGTTATTGAGTGTCATGAGGTGCACTTTCAATGAATAACTTCTTACGGTACATGATCTCGCTGAAAATAATTTATCTGAAATTTATCGCACAATTTTCCAGTCGAAGTTTTATGCAGTGGAAATGTCGTAAACGTAACTTCTCGACCCTCTGCGAATAAAGTGTTGCGAGTCCCGTTCTCTTTATTATCAGTAATGATTCATCTAGGTTTTATCATCGTCCTGAATCATTTAACATTCGCCAAAGTTTCCCCAAATGGGAAGAAGATGATGGAGAGTGTTAATTATCATTACGGAATTAGCGAAATCGTGCACGGATTGTCTGTACGTAACTATTAATTACATATTTTGCAATGTTACATTTGACAAATCATATAATTCGTACATGGACACGTGTTCAAGATAATTGCAAACTATATTTAGGATATATCAAAATCAATTTGGCGTGGAGTAGGCAGTAATTATTTAAAAACAATATATGTATACTAGGAGTTAAATATTTAATGAAGTAGAGTGGAGTACTCTCGAATTTCAACGTACGCTCTGAAGCACTTAATTTAAAGATATATATAGAAAAATTGTGATTATTAATTTTTGCACAGGAACCGATTAAAGGCACCTAATTGAAGCGTTATTTTTGCATGAGATTTAATATATGAGAGTTGGTGATATGGTATATCTCCCCGGAAATGATTCACGTGAACCTTGAATTGTATTTCCGAGCGCAGGCGAATATTTTAACTAAACGCTTAATCGCCAGGATAATCGCCGTTTAATTAATAACCATACATTTCTCAGCCATTCAATTACCGGATATTGTGAAAAATATATTTAGGACTTGATTGAAGATGTCATTTTTAACGCAATTATTCTCACAATCCATGTTCCTATATGAACATTAATAATCACTTGTCGCTTACATTGTCTGTTTAAATAGAAAATGGGTAAAATTGTAATACTAATTGGTACATCGGTTACAATATTTCCTTCCATATCATATTATCTTTTAGTGGAACCAGATGCACCATTAAGCGCGTACATTTCCTTGTCTGGAATAACCATAGGTAATTACTCTAAATTAATCTTAAGGCTCGACGAGTAAAAGCGGGGAAAGTAATTGACACCTCCGATTTTCCAGTGGCTCGTTACAGCGATCGTTGCGACACCTGGAACAATGCTTTGCCATTAATCACTGATTAGATGGTCATACGTGGAGTTTGATACAATAGAGGTACCGAGTACAATGGAGGTACCGATGCCAACATTAGCGATCGTTAAAGGACACGCGTAATGGTCACGCCATGACCGGTGACCTCTTTATTCTTCCTTCGTGCAGGCTCTCCACACTTGCGATCGTTTTGTCGATTTCTATCAGTCTGAATGCCAGGCGGGATGTGCAGTGATTAAAATAGAAATGCCAGGATTCGTCATGTATACGTGAAAATATCCCAGATTGACAAAGTGATGCTAAATTTGCATATAATTTGTCTTATAGTAGGTCATGAAACTAGTCACGAGAGTGTCGCTTATGAGTCCTCATTTGGAACACATATCTGCGGGACAGAATAACAAACCAAAAGTACTTAAATGTGAAATAAATTTAAGTACGTGCAATGTCTCAATGTTTGTACGCATATGTGCAACTAAATTTATTGTGGAACATGCGTATACATATTTGCAGGACAGAATGATAAATCAAAAATACTTAAATATGAAATAAATTTAAGTACATGCAATGTCTCAATGTTTGTACGCACATGTGCAGCTAAATTTATTGCGGAACATGCGTATACATATTGCAGACATTCCATATTTGCAGGACAGAATGACGAACCAAAAGTACTTAAATATGAAACAAATTTAAGTACATGCAATGTCTCAATGTTTGTAAGAAAAGTTTAATGTAAGTTACTCCGTGATTTATGATGTATTCATTGTGTACTAAGCGACGATATTCTTAAATGGGTTGAATTAAGAATACGTGTACAGAGTATGTAGCAGTATGTAGCGTAGATTTCTTGGAAAGGTGACGATGCTGAGCGTCATTGGAATTTCACCTGACCTCGCCACTACCAAGTCACGTTAGAAAGATGTTTAAACCTGGGTAGAAATATTGGGGAAGTCCACGAAATTGTATCACTCTGAATTTTAGATTTTCTTATGTGAGATATTAACCCACCAAGCACTCTAACATAGCTACGTAAAGCTGAAACAATATCCGTAACAATGTAATGAGCTCTCTACTTCTCCACCCAACGCATGTAACGAATGGGAAAAGAGAGCGAAAGAATTGTACTCGACATCCTGTAAATCTACATGGTGTACTTGTTCATATGATTGCACTTAAGGGGATGTAAAAATGGCACCCGAGAGCTCAATCGTTCATGAAACTTTTTTACAAAACGGGTGCACCTAATCGTTTCGAACTTCACAATGCTAACATGGAGGCTATAAGGAAGGTCCTGACCTTCTTGAAATTTCATTTTTTTTAATAACAAATTTTGAAAATACGAACAAATCGAAAGAAAAATTGAAGTCTCACGAGTGTCAGGACCTTCCTTCTAATCTCCATACTCACGTTCTAAAGTTTAAAACGATTCGGTAAATCCAGTTAGGAGAAAAGTGTTTTATATAGAATACCACAACGCCACTTTAACATCGCCTTAAGAAGGTTACTAGGACCTTAATGAACAGGGAAAGTGAAAGAGAGACGCGTAAAAGTCATGGAACTACCTTTACCTTGAATTGGCAGTTCCACGAATGTTTAAACTGGGAAAATTGTCGCCTAGCGAGGCAATATCTCTCCTTTATAAGCGAATAAGAAGAAAAAAGAAAAATGGAGGAAACCGAAGCGCGGCGGTCGGCCTTAGCCCAGAATTTTTAAGAGGCCCGCTATGGTGGGGAATGCCAGAGGAGAAATGGATATTCGTGAAGCAGAACGATCCACCAGGCCGTGTCGAAATTCCCCACACGTATGGAACAGTTTGCCGATCCGTTGACGTCACTTCTTCGAGGTCGTTAAGGAAGAAGGGATTGCCTACTCTTTATATGTAAATCCCAGGTAAATGTTCCCGGAAACTGCACCAGGATAATGAAGATATAATGCCCATTGATTGAATGTTTGTACTTTCAGGGCCTTTGGATATCCAGCCTGGCATAAGAAGAGGAAGACACTTCCATGAGGAATTTTGTCGGGTTCTTCCATAAGTTAGTACTAAGTTAGAACTAATTACCTTTGCAGCGAATCTTTGTTTGGAGGTGATTACGCGTTTAAGGGGTCTCCTTTATGAAACTTTTCTCGGATTTTATCAGACAACCCGATGCTAGAAATCCTGATATGTGGCTACGGCTCAGCCCTGGGGAATCCAGAAAACGGGGACCATGCAAACCGTTCGTTCACTTGAAAAAACTGGTTGCAGAAGAGACCTGGTAAGTCCCTGACGTTTGCTTTCCTGCAAATGAGATATACATTTCTTAAGAAATTACGGGAATTTATCAGACAACCCGATGCTAGAAATTCTGATACGTGGCTACGGCTCAGCTCTGGGGAATCTAGAAAATGGGGACCATGCAAATCGTTCGTTCACTTGAGAAAACTGGTTGCAGGAGAGACCTGGTAAGTCCCTGACGTTTGCTTTTCTGCAAATGATATATACATTTCTTAAGAAATTACGGGAATTTATCAGACAACCCGATGCTAGAAATCCTGATACGTGGCTCCGACTCAGCCCTGGGGAATCCAGAAAATGGGGACCATGCAAACCGTTCGTTCACCTGAGACAACTGGTTGCAGAAGAGATCTGGTAAGTCCCTGACGTGCCTGAGGTTTTTTTTCCTGCAAATGATATATACATTTCTTAAGAAATTACGGGATTTTATCAGACAACCCGATGCTTGAAATCCTGATACGTGGCTCTGGCTCAGCCCTGGGGAATCCAGAAAACGGGGATCATGCAAACCGTTCGTTCACTTGAGAAAACTGGTTGCAGAAGAAACCTGGTAAGTCCTTGACGTTTTCCTGCAAATGAGATATACATTTCTTAAGGAATTACGGGATTTTATCAGACAACCCGATGCGAGAAATCCTGATACGTGGCTCTGGCTCAGCCCTGGGGAATCCAGAAAACGGGGATCATGCAAACCGTTCGTTCACTTGAGAAAACTGGTTGCAGAAGAGACCTGGTAAGTCCCTGACGTGCCTGAAGTGGGGAGAGGAGGTTTATCAGTCGGAGGAGGGATATACTTGGTGTACATCGGTGTGTTACAGGGTCGAGAGTTCTTACCAGGGTCGCGTTAATCGCTCAGTCTCTCTCGCAGTGGCCGATACCCTCCTCTAACAGTTTCGATCTCAGCACAGTGGTGAGTGAATTCTTCCTCCTTTCCTGTTAACGTAAAAAACTATTTACATACTGTTCTACGCGTCCTTAGCCATCTTAGATAATGCGTTTACTTGTTCCTGAGAAATTGTAATCCTTGACTGTGGTATATTTGTGCCCATAATTATGAAAGTGGTCTAAGTCATGTATTTTTTGTTTCGAAATTACATTGAATTCATTTAGTTTGAAATAATGTGGCGTGAAATAACTGATAAACTCATTTTTTTTTTCAATTTTGACTTAGACCACTTTCATAATTATGGGCACATTTATCGAGGAGTGCTCTTTGTGAAGTTACTCTCTCAGTTTAAACGTTGAGGGCCAGTAATTTATTTTTCATCACTATGATCCATTTTTTAAAGTGTTTATGTGATCGTGGGAAATTGTAATCCTTGCTTCAGTTATATTTATAAAAGAGTGCTCTTTGTTAAGCTACTCTCTCAGATCAGCTGTAGATGGTCGGTAATTTATTTTCCATCACTATGATCCATTTTTTCAAATGATATGCACAATTCTTAATGTCTTTAGTCCTCTCGTTCTTACACATAGGATTTACCTAATTCTGCGAGATTACAATCATTAACGGAATTATTTATTAAACAGCGTTGTGGAGCTATTCTCTCATCTTGAGGTCTCCCTATGTGGTGCGTGACTTATCCTTATCCACTTATACAGTGATACATTTTCAATTTTTTATAAGAACCGACATTTTACGGGGCAAGACTTTTCGTAAGGCCTTCATGTTCACGTTGCAAGATTTCAAACAATTCGGTACAGCACTTCTGTGTCGCCTTAATATTCGTTAATTTCACGTTACATTAGTTCTTCTTACATTAGTTTTACTTACATTACTTACATTAGTTTACTTACATTGGCTTTACTTACATTAGTTTACTTACATTGGCTTTACATACATTAGCTTTACTTACATTAGCTTTACTTACATTAGTTTTACTTATATTAGTTTTACTTAAATTAGTTTTACTTACATTAGTTTTACTTACATTAGTTTTACATACATTAGTTTCACTTACATTAGTTTTACAGATGAATTTCATGTTCCCAGTTACATTAGTTTTTCTTGGATGGAACAGAAAAAGTGGGTTACAGAGGATTAAACTGTTCATGTTTTCTTCCTAAGTATATTCTGTGCAGGTAATACGCGGGTTTCAGTCCTTAGTAAGTCTGGACGAATCGCCGAGGGGTACATTTAATTGACGGTGATCTCATCGGCTGAGCTCGAAATCACTATCGCGTGCTGAGTAGACACATTGAAAAAGAGAAAAACAAAGTAAAAGCGTCAAAATCCAAACAGCCTATTAGGTTTTGCAACATAAAGCGTCACTGAGAAATTCGCAAGTATCAATGGTTGTGCATAGTTTTTCAGATAGGACGAGGAAAACTCTACTTTCCTTCAGGGAAGTCCATTGAAACATTTTATATATCATTACATTGATAAGCACTGAACGGGTTAGATTTTGAAATAGGATGTCGTACATAGCGCTGACCTTAAATATGTAAACATAAACGGGCACATTAGCTAACGTAATATTTTCTGCCATTATGAATTATTTAACCGTTTGCCCATAAGGAAGCGTTTTGAGGATACAATAAAAAAGGAAAAGAAATGTTGCTCGACTCCTTTCTCCTCGAGTTCATTAAGGCGATGTTTATGCAATCATTTGAAGAGAATCATGACACGGTAATTACACCATGTATGATGTGCAATCGCGAATCATTTTTTATGATTTTTTAACGGTTAAGTAATTACATTATACATGGCTTAATGTTTATTCAATGGATGTGCGTGTGCGTGAAAATTACAACGGCGCTTTTATTGGCAATTTGCTTTGTTTCGAGATTGTTTAAATCATTCGCATGTTGATTTCATGCAGATTTGGCCAGTCTCTCAGGACGTGTCATGGATTTTGAGGAAAAATCCCGCCGAGAAATTATCCTGAAGCAATCTTCCAATATTCTTCTCAAGGCTATTTAAAGTGCGATTAACATGCTACTTTTCCTTCAGGGAGAATTGTTATCACAGTCATTGATAGCAGTAGAAATTCCCAGTTTTCGGCTGGGCCTAGGGAAAAAATTAAATATTAAAATACGGTTTAGGCGTTATTAACCACTCTTTTAGGTATACATTAGTAGTTATGTACTTCACGTTATTAGAATGCTAAGAGGAAGATACGCTTCTGTATTTAGTCTCCGTGTTTGCGCAAAGTGACGTGTGCACGTCATCGATAATAATTCCTCGCAAGTATTCGACGAGTCTCGCGATACATCATTTTTCTTTTTCTCTTTTTTTTTTCTCCTCTCTACAAAAATACCAAACAATTATCCGATAATATTTCTCATCTATAAGTGTGACACGTGATACGGAAAATTTGCAAATGACTTCTACATTGTAAATTTGCAAGTAATTATTAGGGACTCTGTTTTTACACGTTAGTGTTGTAATTAATTTTAAGCGACACTGTTTCTCTTTATTCTTAACGAAGGCGATGTTCATCTAGCTTCCCCAATTATTTCATTCGATCGGGGAAGGCTCGTTAATACTTCTTAGGCTGTGGAAAAGAGAAAATTAATTATTGTTTGCACATTCATTAATGCGAAGATGATCAGAGCCGAGTTACGTCAGTCCGAGATGTTTGCATCTAGTCAGGAACACATCTAACTATTGACATTGACTAAGAGAATTGCTCTTCTGTTGAATATTAGTTTTGGAGTCATATGCTGCGGTGTAAATCATTTTATGATACGCAGTTGTGTATATTAGATGTCTTGTTCAAGGTTTGAACAAGTTTCCGTACACCTGTGTAGCTGGACCAAATTGTGTTTTTGTCATCGATTCCGGCATTATATTTGGTGATCGTATTGCACCATGATTCGGAATAATATCCTCGTTATTCATGTCTCGAGTGGAATCATTTTTGCTCACCTGATCTGTACTCATTGTATGTCTAGTTTGAACAGGCTCTTTTTCTCCCCTTTGCGTAATTTTGCATATCATTTTCTTATCTCACATATGCCCAGACTGATCCTCTCGAGTATGTTAATGAATCTTCCTTATAGCCGATTAGTACCTTCTTCATAAAGATCCAAGCTTGTCGAAGATTCAGCTGAAGTAGAGGCAATTCTTAAAATACGTATAAACAAATCTTAAAAAATTGAAATTTCATGGGTGTCGGGACCTTTCATATAGCATTGACATTAACATTGTAAAGTTTGAAATGATTCCGTGTACCCAGTTCGTCAGGAAAATTTCCTAAAATTATATATATACAAACACACACATATATGTTTTATATATGTTGTCATATATGTTTTAAAATATTAGAAAACTTTCCAAACTGGGTGCACCGAATCATTTGAAACTTCTGCACGTGATTATAGAGGCCGTAAGAGGAGAACGGTGATACCGGTGAAATTTGATTTTTCAACAAAAAATATTAATTTATCCCAGATTAGAACGAAGATTACGTTTTCTTGTGAAAAATGAGATGTCATAAGTATATCGCGTTCTTCCTCAGGGCCACCATAATCACGTATCGAAGTTTCAAATGACGTCGATGCTCCCAGTTCGGGGAAAAGTTTAATAAATATATCAACGTACCCTTTCATACGTGCCCATAATTATGAAAGTGGTCTAAGTCAAAATTAAAAAAAAAAAAAATGAGTTTATCAGTTATTTCACGCCATATTATTTCAAACGAAATTAATTCAATGTAATTTCGAAACAAAAAATATATGACTTAGGCCACTTTCATAATTATGGGCACATATCTCCTTAAATCTTCTAAAACGTTTGGAATTTTGTTTCAGCTCGAGGAAGAAGATGTTGGCTCTAAAAGCCCTGACGATTGGACTTTTGGTCAGCCTGAGTCTCGCTGCTCCACAAGGTGACTTGGATAGTCTGATTTCGGATGTTTTTAACACTGGACAGCCTGGACAAGCTGGACAGCCTGGACAGCCTGGAAAATCTGGACAACCTGGACAACCTGGACAATTTGGACAAAACGGTATACTTGACAATGCTGCAGGTGTTGCGGAAGTCACCCCAACAAGCGTACCTGGGACCATCTTGGGCTCGCAGAATCAGAAGAACCAGGGCCAGGATAGTTGCGAATGCGTTCCCTACTATCAGTGCCAAAACGGCAGCATCCTGGACAACGGGATTGGCATAATCGACATCAGGTCCGGTTTTGGTGATAGCTCCTCGGAATCTCCACGGTGAGTCTCTCCCAAGAGGTCTCTGCCAAGATTGCTGGCCGGGAACCGCACCGTAATCATTTCCGCACTCCCATGGCATGTCTTGAATAGCTCCGATAAGATACCAACGTCCATCGCATGTATACACGAACTGACTCCTTGACATGTCAGCCGAATGCCGCAAGTGGATGCCTGGAAATCGAAAATTATATTCGACCGTGGCCTTCTCTCCTCCCGGGTATGATTTGATGTAATCATTTGAATGCCAAGCATGAGACCGTCCTTGGGTGATTCTCCTAACTCGTGGAAAAGCATGAATATATATATTTATTTTTTTTTCTCCTGGGTGTCGGGAGATACGCGATTGGATTGGAGTACGTGAATCTATTCTTCTTTCTTTAAATTCATTCCTCGACGTAAATCATACTCATGCTTCTCGAAATTTTATGTCCATTGCGCGGCAATTGAGATGAAGTTAGAATTCCATTGTCTTATTATTTATCAAACGCATTTCACGATCTACTACCTGGCTCAACAAAAAAATCTATCCTTTGCATAGATTTTCTAGTAGTTGTATACTTTCCAATCCGCATATCTCTCGGCAGCACTTTGCTTATTTAATATTAATTATGCAACCGAACCTCTGTTGAAAATCTCGCCGGAGGTGTGCTGCAGGGAATTTAATAATGATTCCCTGATAGTTTGTTAAATGTTAAATGTATGAACATTATTATATTCAAATGGCTCTAAAATCTAGCGAATGTTGCGATGCGTCTCGTGGGAGAGTCGATGAATCTAATGAATCCTTGGTCCTTCTTCCTTCGGGATATTTGGTCCTGCGTCGCCTCTGAAGGGTCATCCTCGCTCTCGCATTGTTTAGATTTTCTCAAGAGCAGGACGGG
Organism: Orussus abietinus; assembly: GCF_000612105.2. Taxonomy (NCBI): domain Eukaryota; kingdom Metazoa; phylum Arthropoda; class Insecta; order Hymenoptera; family Orussidae; genus Orussus; species Orussus abietinus. Next base: position 43,654 of record NW_019394292.1, on the reverse strand, counting down.
GGTGTGACGTAGCCTAGAAGAGAAAGAAAGCGCCTTAAGTACCAAATTTATTTCTGGTCTGTAGATGAATATAAACTAAGGAGAAAATGAAGGGATATATGTGCCCATAATTATGAAAGTGGTCTAAGTCAAAATTGAAAAAAAAGTGAGTTTATCAGTTATTTCACGCCATATTATTTCAAACGAAATTAATTCAATGTAATTTCGAAACAAAAAATATAATGACTTAGACCACTTTCATAATTATGGGCACATATGATCGCTCTTCCTGGCGAGATTTTCCCCGGGGCCGAGCTTCGGAGTTGATGTCTTTGTTTTAACAGTCTGTCGAAATTTCAGGATACAGGGAGCTTGCGACAATTATTTAGACATTTGTTGTAAGGCTCCGGATCTATCGGATGTCAAGATCACCCCTAAGCCGAATGTGCGGAAGGGTTGCGGCCAAAGGAATCCTGACGGCGTTGGCTTCAGGATCACTGGACAGACCGACAACGAGGCTCAATTCGGGGAGTTCCCGTGGATGGTGGCAATCCTGAGGGAGGAAGTCATCGGGAACAACGCCCAGAAGTTGAACGTCTACCAATGTGGAGGAGCGTTGATTCATACGAGAGTCGTCCTTACGGCTGCTCACTGCGTTAATGGGTTAGTTGCGCCAGGGCTTTGTAATCTCTGAGGAGACCGCCTGAGAACAAACAATAATCGTAACTTGAAACGATCAGCTCTTGGACGTCGTATTTTTGGTACAGTATGAATCACGCTGCCGTATTTACGGCTGCTCGCTGTGTTAAGGCGATATGAAAGGGCTATTACATATATTACTTTTCATTAACCTGGGTGCACCGAATCGTTGAAAGCGCTTAAGCAGGTGTCAGGACCTTCCTTACAGCCTCCATGTTCACGTAGTGAAGTTTGAAAGGATTCGGCACACCCAGTTCGATGAAAAGTTTCATGAACGATTGACTCTTCGGATGCCACTTTCACATCCCCTTAATATCCCAAGTATTTTATCAATTAAGATCGCTTGTAACGGGAGAGGCGTGTCTTTAATGTGGCCGTGGAATTGTACAAACCATTTGCGATGAATTGTGGCAATGCTTGTTCAAGGTGGTGGGTAATCGGCCACAAGATTCATGAGAATCTGCAATTTCGAGAAAGCTTGACCCTGAATCCTCTTTATTGTTTAACAAATACCTCCGTTGTGGGAAAATTCAGTTTCGCGAGTTGAAGATTCCTGTGAATTTTGTAAGAGGCTTGATGTTAGATTGCGTGTCTTTCTTTTAATGTAAGCGATCAAAATGAAATTACTGTCGATTGTCATACGTAATGCGGTCGTAGGAAAGAGGCTTCGCAGTTAAAGGTCCGTGCAGGTGAATGGGACACGCAGACCAAGAACGAGATCTTCCCTCACCAGGATCGCGACGTGGAGAGGATCATCGTCCACGAGAAGTTCCACTCCGGTGCTCTCTTCAACGATGTCGCTCTTCTCATCCTTTCTCAGCCCGTGGAGCTTGCTGAGAACGTAGATGTCGTCTGTCTGCCTGATACAGGGGCCGTCTTCGATGGATCTCGTTGCTACGCCAGTGGATGGGGCAAAGACGTTTTTGGTAATTTTTTTTCAAACGTTAATATCATCGACAATGCCTTCTTCCTCCTGATAACGAGTGTCATTAGAAAAACCTCGACAGCATACATGGAAAAATAATCCACATAGTATGTAACATGTAATAATTCCCATAATATATAATATCGTAGCAACTATTTTAAATTAACGTTAAATTTAATAATCGGTACGACTTTGTAAAGGATCCTTTTCGCGAGATAAATATTGATATATAATTACAGGTCATTACCAGGTGATCCTGAAGAGGGTGGATCTTCCCGTAGTCCCTTCGTGTAAACGATCCTTTTCGCGAGATTAATATTGATATATAATTACAGGAAAGGAGGGTCATTACCAGGTGATCCTGAAGAGGGTGGATCTTCCCGTAGTCCCCCATGACACGTGTCAAAATTCCCTTCGGCAAACTCGCCTTGGAAAGTACTTCATCTTGGACAGGAGTTTCATCTGTGCCGGTGGTGAATCCGGGAAGGACACTTGCAAGGTTCGCAAACCAATAATTCTGAACGCTTTAATTAAGGTGACATGAAGGTCCCGAAACTCATGAAATTTCATATTGAAAAAATTTCTTCATAGACATATTATTAAAATTATTTATAAAATATGAAATTTCATGAGTGTCAGGACCTTATAGCCTGCATATTTGTATCGTGATGTTTGAATAGAGTTAGTACATCCAGTTTGGAGGAAAGTATCACGAATGGGAGCTCTTTGACGTTATTTTCACATCACCTTAAGATGTTACGATACTCCTGAACCTTTGGATAAATGGAAATTCACTTTTCTCTTGATTTTTAGGGTGACGGAGGTAGTCCTTTGGTGTGTCCTCTCAGCAACGATCCCAGCCGATACGTGCAAGCAGGAATCGTCGCCTGGGGAATCGGCTGCGGCGAAAATCAGACTCCAGGAGTTTACGCGAATATCGCTCTTGCCCGACAATGGATCGACGAGCAGATGGTCTTCAACAAACTGGACATCTCTTCTTACCAGTACAACTCTCAAGTCTAGGCTAGCCGAGCTGTGTATTACGATGGCTTCGAATAGAATAATATTTTCGAGAGCTTTCTTGGTCTCTTGGAAATCTTCTTTATGTACCTCGAAGTCGACGCTCTTCAGCTCTTGACGCCGAAAATATCAAAATTTTAACATTTAAGGTGATATGAAAGTGAGATCCGAGGAGTCAATCGTTTATGAGACTTTTCATCGAATTGGGTGTACCGAATTGTTTGACATTTTACCACTTCAATGTGGAGACTCTAAGGATGGTCCCGAGATTCGAGAGATTACATTTTTAACGAAATATTACAAGAATACTGATAAGTGAATTTTAAAAGAATGAAATTTCCCGGGTGTTTGGAGCTCCCTTAGGGTCTTCATATTCATGTGGTAAGATTTCAAATTATTGCGTCATCAGTTTGGAACTTCTTAAGCAAGACTCTTCGGATGCCAGTTTCGTATCGTCTTAAGGTCTTCACTGATATCTCACGTAAGCGTAAAGATAAGAACAACGGTAAGAACTGATGAATAAAATTGGGGAAAATTGAGTTTGCCGTCGATGTTAGACATTTTGACTGGCCAATTCTTCCTGTCATGCTTACGTTCACTGTTTTATCAGGTATCTGTGAATGCTTTTTCGTTCAGGGTGTTGCTACGAAGGACGATTCTTGCAAACATTGTTGCTTAAAGAGGTTTAAGGCTGTTTAAATCGAATGGCCACTTCTCCCATTAGGTGCTGTTCTAGGTTCCTTTATTTCTTTTTGTTTTCTTTTCCTAGAAATGTAGACACAATTTAATACCTCTCGTCTTGGAGCCTGGCTCTATGATGTTTTTTTCCATTGTCAAATTGTTAACGTTTGCGAGAGGATAATGGAGTATCGAAAAATCTCCTCAATCTTGTCCTGTTTCTGTATTCCATGTAAAATAGCCGATTAATTTTGGTTTCGGTTATTTATTGTCCTCGTGATATCAGTTTCCAACGAGTTATGTCGACGTCTTGAATTCTTTTTTGTAAGATCTAGTCAATGGAATTAGACCATTAAATTCGTGGGTTGCAAATGGACTTAGAATAGTGACGGTTAGATAATAATCAAGGTACAAATTGGAAGCATCACTTTGACGATAAGACGTTTCGAAATATATTCGTTCTACCCTGTGTCATATAATCCTTATTATTTATCTTATTCAGTAAAATAACTGTTTTTCTATTCGTACCTATCTACCCCGATCCCATCCTTATCCATCTAAAAATATGCGTGAAACAATAAATTTTTCTTTAACGATATATTTAGACTTTGATAATACATAATAGAACATATATCTCTATCATATTTCGTTCTCACAATTGTAATTCTTAAACACCATAGCGTTGTCGTTTCCTTATCATCTTTTCATATAAATGAAAATTCATATACAACTGCAAACGTATTTAATATATCGTTAAATATTCATCGGTTAGTTTCGATATGAAACATTTAATGTCTTAATTTAGATAATTCAGTTTTTACGGATGGGCAAATTTTTCCAGATTTTTCAGATAGTATTTTTAGACCTTGCTTCAAAATGTTATGTAACAAAGAATAACAATGATGTTATAAAAAAAACCATTTACAGTAGAGTCAAACTGCAATTACTGAACTAGTTTTGGTAGATAATATCTCATTCACAACTATTACATTCATTAATGAAACTATAAAATTTTTTGGAAAAACAGCTTGAAGATTGTCCGTTTATTAATATTTAAATTATTGGACATCGATGATATGATGTGGCAAACCCAGACATTCAATATCTTTCTGGAAATTAATGTATAACGTAAAAATTGTTCCAGGATAAGTCGTGGGACCTGAAGAAATGTTCACCTTCGTTTTCGAGCACAGAAAAAAAAAGTTCCGAACCTACCGAGTCCGGTTTGTATATTATTTTTGTCTCCTTTCATCACGGCACGTCCGACAAGGGCCAATTTACGACCATAACATTAGCCTCCATTACCAGACGCGTTCTTATCTCCTAAACCCCTTCTAAAAATAATTGCATAAGAATTTTCTTCACAGTTTTCCCAGTCGTTCCATATCTCCTTCGAATGCTTTGATTTTCTCATCGTTAATCCTCCAATGGTGCCAACCCTCGAAACAAACATGGCGTCCAAATCAGTTTCCTTCCCGCCCGACCTCGCACTTTTCCTATCGATAATTCGATCGCTAGGAATAAATCCACGCGCCCACCGTGTTAAGAAATTAAGAATCCTTACATTTTAACCGCCAAAGAGATTAATTATCCCTCCAACAAACGTTAATATCAGGCTATTAATAAGCGTTATCTGTCTTTCCGTTGGCCAGCCTGAGAACGTTCGAGAATCGACCTGAAGCAACTTGAATCGTTCCGCGGTTCTCGAAAACGTGATGTTGAGCGACGCGCCCGAAGAGATTTTATTCATCTCGGCAATGTAAACACAGGAGACAAGTCTTTTAGCAGGTTCTAACAGCGAGGGAGGTTACTTTCAGCGTGTACGTTTAGAGTTTTAAAGTAAGGGCCGAAGGAAGATCAGATTTTCGGGCGATTCAAGAGCTGCGACTCGATAGTTGCAGTCGGGATATCTGGAGCGACGCACGTGTCCCATTGTTCTTGGTGAGCGTTTCTGACATTTCATTGTTCTAAGCTCGCTTGACCGTTTTCCTTTTTTTTTCTCCTTTTTTTTTATTCTTACCGGTGGTTCTGCCGATTCGCGGAGAGGAGAAAACATGCGCAAAATAACAGGTATTTCATGTTTCCTCGAGGTCTTACCCAGTTGTACGTAAAACGGCGTAAAACGGTGGTTGGAAAACCGCGTGGAGGTTCAAGTGGCCAGGCGAAGTTTCGGATTGAGCTTTGCCTCGGGAATTCCAATGGAGTGTATATCTTAGTACCCTTCTGTCCGCCCTACGTGAAGGACTTTACTCTCCTGAGGGTGAACGGAAAATTATTCCAGTACAAAGGACATGCTCAGAAAAATGTTCCCAGAGTATGTAACCGTTTATCAGTGGGTTCTTTTAACTGCAACTTTTGTCTGCGTATGTTTATCAGTGGACTCTTTTAACTACAACTTTTGTCTGCGTATATCAGCTGATCGCATTTTTTTTTCTTTTTTTTTAAATTCTTTTTGTGCCTTGCATTGGTTGACAATTGGTTTTTATGGGATTAATTGAATTCTCAAGTTAATTACGTTAAAACTCTCACTCTTGCATTTATGTCTTGATCACATTATGTATATTGCCTTATTTCGGTTAATAATTGGTTTTAACATGATTAGCTGAATTTTCATGGTAATTATATTAATTAAAACTTGGAATATGTAAGCTGATCGTATTTTATGATTTTTTTTTAAATCTTTACATTGGTTAACAATTGGTTTTCATGCAATTCGCTAAATTTTTATATTAGCTAAGTATATCGAAGTGGAATTAGAATAAAGAATTCGTTAATGCATTGCAAATTAAAAACTCCAAGCATTTCATCTTTAATTATTCTTTTAGGTTTGGAAATGTAATCAGTAAAAAATTTCATGTCGATTAAGGGAATCACTTGATGGTCAGAGAAGGTAAATATATTTTTTAATTTGGATCAAGATAAACCTGATGAAACGATGTATGTAGGTGGATTTTTTTTAAGAGAATTATTCGATAAGATATGAATTAATCATATCATCGCTTTCCTTTCTTACATTAAACTTTACAAATTATTAGGATAACAGGTAGTTTTACATTGTTCCATTAAAAAATTTGTTTCATTAAGATAATTTTCATACTTTAAGAATGTTATACCTTTATCTTCAAACAATTTTAATTTTTAAGTAGGTTAATGGTTTTATTTGGAGTGTACGTTATTATAAAATGTGCTGGAGATCACTGAATCAATTAGCGAATATGTGTAGCCTGGTAAAGAATGGTAGGAAGTATATAAAAAGGAAGTCATGTGGAGGATGACTAAAATTGCTGTAAGATGTCAAAAACATCGATTATCAAAGTTTGGCAATAGAAACATTGCAAATACATATACGAAGTCACGTAAATTGTGTTACTATAGACGGAGATATATTATATTTTCTGTATGTCATAGTATAGAAATTTTTTTCAGAATCTTTGATCAAGTAGTTAAAATTATTTCAAGATACTATTAATGCTGTGTTATTTTCTCCTTTCGAAATTAGAATTCTCAATCTAAACTTACTATGGAATTATTTTTGCTATGGGAATTTTAAGATAAAAAATTAAGTTATTCATCAAGCAGGAATATTATGAGCAGACAGAAAATTTATATCAAAGCATAAAGCATTTAACATTTATTTAACTGTGCGTTATTAATTCTCTGTCTTCTTAAAGTCAAAAGTTTAGATACAATCGATGCCAGTGAAACTTTTCAACTATAAAGGAAGATATGGTTTCTCATCGGAAGAGCAGATCTGGGAGGCGTAACAGAACAGGAGGAAGAAATATTAATAACACACATAATAAGGAAATATTAAAAAACAAACAGTGCTCAAATGAAGATATTTTAAAAAAGTATTCATCGATCTTAGGATCAAAAATACCAGTCGTTGTACTGCATAAAATTATTAATACGAAACAATCCTCTCAACAACAGCCAGCAACTGAAAAGATCAACAATAGCGATGCTAGCTCTTCGTGTGTAATCGAAGATGGAACAAAGAACAATAATTGCAGTCGATTAAACTTGGCTGACAATTTTTCAATTGATTTAGTTGATCAAAATAACTCTGCAAAAGTGCACATTTCAGAAAGTGTAAAAAATGAGAATAAGTTAGGCACTCAACATGAGAAACGTACTATTGAAATTAAAGAACTGCAAAAGCATACCACCAATTTAGAATTTAACAAAGAGCATGTAAATGAGAAGAATTGTATTCAAAATACTTGTAACGATTCTTCATGTTCGGTTACTGCAAGCTCTCTCAAAGTAAAGGTATGCGCTGGTAAATTAGTGGATCGTAATCAAGTTGCTTACATTAATGAGCATGGAGAACAGCATCCAAATAATTTCCGCAACGTTGGCACTGAAAATGAATCGTTTGAAACGAGAAAGCAACTTGAAAAAGCAAGCAACTTAAACAATGTTATTCATTTAAATGACGTTGATAAAAAAGTAAAAGATTCTTCGATATTAGAAGCACCAAAGTATATTTTTAAAAATTTTCTTGAAGAATCTCTTGTAGTTGACAAAGTGAAGGAAAGTGAGAAACGTAGGAATGAAAGGAGAACACATCAATTTAATCAGTGTCAGCAACAACCACTCGATTCGCCATTCTTATTTAAAACATTAAAACCGTCATTATTCAAAACTTCCGTCAAACCTCACGATGGTGAGGTTTCAAAACTGAAACAAAGAAACCAAATAAGCGAAAGTAGTATTAAGAATACATTTGCTGACAAACGTTTACTAGATAAGTCTGACATACCTTCTAAGATATCAAGAAATGTGGTCAACGAATTTTGTGACAATAAAGATAAACCAAAGATAGGGTGTGCTGAAGAAAGTAATTTGAAAGAGCAAAAAGCAGAGCGATCATCGCTGAATTCGAAAGTGTCGAAGCATTCATTGAATACATCTGTTGACAGTGTTCTTGGTAAAGGTAAATATAAATACGAGCAAAAGAAGAACATCATAAAAGTGAGAGTAAATTTAAAACACAAAGTTGAATCTTCCACACCACCAAAAGAATCGAAACATGTTTTTGGGTCTACCGAGCACACATCAAGGCTTTCTACTTTACCTACATATTGTGGTACGTATAACGACTTTATTTTAATTGTACTTTTTAAAAACTATTATTTGAATGTTTGTTCTTTATTATTTCTCTTCAGATACAGTACTAAGTCAGGAAAATGTTGAAATGGAATCGAAGAAGGAATCAGTCAAGAGTTTTGTTTCTTTAAATCAGAGAGATAGTGATAATGAAACAGTATTACTTAACAATACAAAAAGTAGTGATAAGGATCCCAAATTTGGTATTTGTAATTTTACACATAATAGAACTGTTTTGGATATGTCAGACGTAGACACCAAAGTGCGACCGAAAGTCAATTCAAGATTTAGTAGAAGTAGGCAAATGGAGGATGGTGAAACTGTCGATCAGTGTACAAGTGCTTCAGATAAAGAAAGGATATCTAACGATGGATTAGATAAAGAATTAAGACTGGTACAGTCAAAAGCTTTGAAACCTGATAAATCAAACACATTAGAGCCCTTGAGTAGAGAGAATCCTTTAAGAGCAAATACAGATGAAAAGGATTATGACACAGAGAATATTGACGAAGATGTTTTGGAAATAACGTCAAACTCAGTGTTTCTTGATATGAATTTATCAAGTGAAGATTCGAACAATAACGAGGATTCGGCAGATAGTACCATTAAAATTATCGATCAGTTCCTAGGTGGATCCTATTCAGAGGAGGATACACTGAACAATAATAATACTAATAAACCTGCAGTAGAAAATAAAAATGATTTAAATTTGGGAGACAACAGTGATAGCAAGGATTTTGTCGACAATAAAATAAGGGTGGCTAAAAGTTCTGTATGTAGTACTTTAATTAACGAAAATAAGGTTGCGTGTGTAGAAGATATTTTGAAAAGCTTGGAAAAAGATCTTGAGGATAAAATAACTGCAGAGCAAAATAAACTCACAATTGTTTCGAAATCATTCAATAACGTTGCAAAATCACATCCGAGAAATTCAGTGCAAAATAGAAATGACGATCTTAAGTGTTCGTTTGAAAATCTTCAAGAGAACAAATTAAAGACGTCCACCGCTTCAAGTGAATTGACAATAGATAATTTAAATAAATTTAATAGCACATACGGAAACCATGAATTTTCTATTCTAACCAGTACAAATGGAGGAGTTAATGGAATTAATACTGGGAACGTGAGCGAGAAAGTGAACGAAGTTACAAGAAGTCAAGACGCAAGTGTAAGTACTGAGAAGACAAATTCGATTTCAAGTTCGCAGAAGCGTAAACGTATTCAGATGAAGGAAATCGAACCAAATTCCAAAAAAGTAAAGCTAAATCGAAACCATTGGTTAACTACCAGTGATAAAAATAAATCACCTAAAATTTCACCTGCTGACACTTCTAACGGTTCATTAAAATCTTATAGTGCTCACTCCGAATCTAGTAGCAATGAAAGAGCGAAAGATGTTTCTAGTGTTGGCAAATTTAAACATTCTAATATGGGAGCACAGTTTCATTTGACAAAATCAGTTTTGGTTGACCCAAATTCTAGCGGTCTGAATGTTAAAAAAACTGAAATAGGAGTCATTAATGATACGAATATGAAAATTCAAGATCAAGAGATGAAGCATATCACAATCGATGATAAATTACTGAATACTAATAAAATGAGTAAAACTTCTCTAGCGAATCCTTCTGCAGTTAATAGTAAGGATTCCAATCCCCAGAAAACACTCAGTGCGATTAATAAAAACGGTTGCTGTAAATCTTTAATGCATGATAAACTTGCTAAAGAGCACTCTAATGCAACGGCAGCAACCAGCTCTACTAAATTCAGGACCTCCAAGCTCTCTAATTTGTCCAACACGGTTAATTTGGTCAATTCCGAATCTTTGGAAACGATCAATAAGCTTAATAAGACCCATAATTTGTCAGCGACTTTCAATGTAAGTGATATAAAACTGCCAGCTACTCCAACTAGTATACAGTATTCCAACAGTTCGGTACAAAGCGACATGACAAGCAAAGATAGTTGCAATTTCTCGGAGACAATAAGTAGGATTCATAAAATAAGTATCTCTCAATCAGAAATAATTAATAAAACTTGTTTTAATCCAGTAGCAGTTGCAAATGTAGTTGATAAAATGGACTTTGAAGTTATGTTGTCAACGAACACAACCAGGAGAAAGGATTCCTGTCGGTCGAAATCAACCAATGATGACACCGATGTTATGTTGGTAACAAACATAGTTAAAGAACAAAATTCTTGTCGGACAAAATCTGATGATGACACCGAAGTCCTGTCGGTAACAAGCTCAATTAGCGAAAAGCATTTTAATCTGTCAAAAGCAACCGGTGATGCTACTGATGTCATATCGACAACATATTCGATTAGTGGAAAATATTCGAATCTGTCAAAAGTATCCGATGATGGTACCACTGTCATGTCACCAAAAAGCATAATAAGTGAAAAAGATCTTAATCCGTCAAAAGCTGTCAAGGATGCTCCCGATGTCATGTCAACAAAAAGCATAACTAGTGAAAAAGATTTAAAATTGTCAAATGCAAACAATGATAAGCCTGGAAGAAAATCAGCTTCACCCGTGGCATGTGGCACAGTTAATAAGAAACGCTTAATTTCACCAATAAATATTGGAGCCGATGATTGTGTGAAAGTTAATAAAGAGCTTCCAAGTCCAGCCGTACAAGTCAGTACAGACAATACAACGTTCCGCAAACCGTTTTCAAAGGTAGATGTGAGCAAAGAAAAATCTGATGTATCGATAAAAAGAAGTACAGGTAAAAAAGTGGTAATTGAAACAACTGTTCCTTCTGTTAAGTTGAATGTGGCGGAGAAACCATTCTGTGTGCCACAGAAAAAAACTAATACAGCTACTAACGTAACTACCGACCAAGCTGAAGATTCTGACGAAGATGACACAATTTCTTTGTTCGCTGGGTCGGAATTTGATTTTTTATCAAACGTGTAAGTACAATATCTTTAGGCGTATCGCGCAAAAAACGTAACCGCCCAGCTAGAAATTCATGATCATCGTATGAGAAAAATCGATTTACAAACAATATGCAGATTATTTGCTGCACGGAATGTCTACAATATATGTACCGTCTGTAATAAATTTAGAGTACAAACATTGAGACGTAGCATGTACTTAAATTTGTTTCATATTTAAGTACTTTTGGTTCGTCATTCCGTCCTGCAGACATGAGTTCCAAATGAGGACTCGTAAGCGACACCCTCATGACTTTTGTTACGTAAATCTGATGGAAATTTTGCATCGCTTTGTCTATTTGGGTGTGTCTCTTCTCCGTATATTTTGGGCAATGTGTAATGTTAACAGCGGTACATCATTCGTGCGTTTTCTTTCTTGCAGACCCGAGCCCGTGCAGAAGAATAAAGACGAGCCAGAAAGTAATTCTCTGACCTCGAATATATATAATAACAGGGTCATTAACAACTTCATGAAAAGTACAAAGAGGGAGTTTGAAAAGGACATGGAATCTTATGCGGAGAAGAATCTTGATTCGTATGACACGCTTTTCGAGAACAAGAGAAATCATCCGAACGCAAATGTAAAGCCAACCGTTCCGGTATTACATGAAGCTAATCAACATACAAGTGTTAAAATTGTACCGTCCACATCGTCGATTGACGATAGTTGCACAAGTCTGAGGCAAAGGTTGAACATCAGCGCCACTTCGAGTGAAGCTTCTGAAGCAATCTCTAATTATAGGCAGCCAACAAGTGCTAGATGCTCCGGTCGCTCAAGTGTATTTAATAGACTCGGTAAAAATTCTTTAAATCCGGAGAATGCAAATTCTAACACCGTGGCGCTAAAAATTCAAGATACTTTTCCGACATGTCCAGCAAATGTGGAAGCGTTATCATGTAATCGAGAGGGGATACGTCCCGAAATAGACGATTCACATATGGTACTTAAAGACCTCTTGAGAGGAACTTGCTGGACTTATCTAAAACGAAAACGATGCATGAAGTTGAATTGCACTCACAATCATGATGTAAGTATGACGCGAATTCTCCATTATCATTATAATCACGTGCTGAAGTTTCAAATGATTTTCTGTACCCAGTTTGAAGAAAGGTTTTATAAATATCTTCACGTATTGATATACATAGAATGACTCTTTCATATCATCTTAATGTACATAGGCTTCATAAAAATGAATTTGTGAGGATGATTTGAATCATGAAGTAGTCTAATCTTCAAGTGCAAGTTATACTTTTGGCTTCTCCTTTAACCGTAGATGTACACGGCAAAGAATATAATTCCAAGTGAGCATGAATATTCTTTATTAAAATTGTTCATTTCCATTTTTCCAGGTGAATATGGCGTTATCGAAACTGATCTACCTGGGGGAGGAGAAGATCATGAGTCTGTTGAGTGTGATCTATCAGTATTTCACCTTCTTTTATGCGCGGATGTATCCGTTTCTGACCAAACATTTCCAACCAGCTAACATTATCAAAGCATACTGGCATTACTATGAACGTAATTACATGCCGAGCTTTTACTTTGAATGTACGATTTTAGAGTTAGAAAAGAAAACGATGAAATTGGAGACCATCGTGGAGATGTTTATGAGAAGAGTGGCTGTTGACCCAGCGATGCCCGAAAAAATTATCCATTTCCTGATAAAGCGAATACCAGAAGGACAGATTTGGGAAACCTTGAAAGATGCGTTCAGACATCTGCAACATCCACCAAGGGAATGGGCCCAAGTAGTTATAAACGAATGCATTAACACGAAAAAGAGCTCGGAGCACTGCGTCGATGTATTTAATAATCTGATTGCCAAACTTACGCAACGCGACCTGGAGAATATAGGCTACCATTCGTCCAATTTTCACAATCTACTAAAGAACAAAAGTCAGTCTTTGGTCGGTAAGTGGTTGACTGAGAACAGCTTCAGACCAAACTGTGACGAGGATGGCATCGCCTCTCCTATTCAGGAAGAAAATGATCCGTGTGAGATTTTGAGCTTGTTTCAATCAGCTACGAGTCAGATACAAGAAAGAAATCCGACTACACAAAATGTGCCTGCTCAATTTCGACAAAACAGTACGCAGATTGGTAATCACAGGAGGCAAATTAACGAAGGAACTCGGCCATTAGATGGGCCTGAATATAGAGTACAAACTGTGGGTCAGTATCACAATCTCGCTCAACAATGAGCATGCATGATTTTTAGTTTATAGTTAGATTTATAAGCAACCATTTAGTTTATTACGTGACAGGATTACAGATCTCAGTTACCATTAGTAATAATAACGCGTTATCAACCCTGTTTACTGTTGACGATTCGTGTTCGGATCAGTGGTGTGGTTTATAAAACATTAAGGGGATGTGGCATGCAATCCTCAAAGGATTGAGGAATTCCAAAACCATCATAATATTCATTTACATGAAAATCCATCCATTTTTAAATGCTCCATGACTTTCAGTTGGGAATTTCTTTATATCAAATTCGGATTCAACCTGAATAATGAGTGAAAAAGCTTAATAATAAAATCACCGCGATTGCGATCAATTAAATCTCTAATAAGCCTTTGTTACAGATGCGCCGTATCCTAGCTCGATATTTCGAGGGAAATTCAGCGATCTACAGAAGGATATACAGAGCTTGAGAGATCGACTGAGACATAAAGACTACAAAGCGGTGACCAATTTATTAGCGAAATACGTAAATAAGCCTAACCGGACAGCCTTCGATAGAACCTGTTATCACTATTTGGAGAAAGAGAAGATCCGCTGTCAAGTTCTGCTATCTAACATCATCACTCACGCAGGTAACAGTCCTGAACAATGTTAACTTCTTGGCGTGCAGTGTAACCGATAGTGCGACACGTTGACCGAAGATCGATAAAAGTAGTGCTCGGTATTCAAGACGTACATGCGTATGTGCTTTTGTAGATACATGTACATTTTTACTGATATTATTAAGAGATAAGGTTTACAATTAAACAAGTAGTTTATTTTATACGCGCTGAGGCAGAATTTTTTAGAAGCAAAGCAGAAAAATTTTTAGATATGCCATCGGGGTACAATTCGCATCAGCCAGCATCAAATTGTACGAGGGCTGTTTTTCTTTCAATAAAGTTCTTCCATTAGTGACGCTTCCTTTGTTCTTATTTCCGGCTGGAACCTAATTATTTTCTTTACTTTGGACATTTCAGTCCGCATGGGGGTGATTGTACGTCTCCATAATACCTTATTCAGATTAGGGATGGGCCTCTTGACAAGTTTAGCTGATTCGGGATCATGGGTGCTTGCACATAAGCTGCTTTACACCATCGAAGCACATTTCCCTAGAGACTCGGCCTCGTTTGTTCTACTGTCGGCCCAAATCTACTTAGCTAATCGAAGACAACTGAAGGCGTTGTCCATTCTTAAAAGTGAGTTCTTTTTTTAATGTCTTTAACGTTTCAAGCCGGGGAAGAAATAGTTCGGTATTAGGCGAGTACTGACATGGAAACATTACCAAGTGTCCGCCCCCGCTCTTATTGATTTCCATATACGTTGAAGAACACAAAAATCTAAGAGACACGTGTTTTTTTTATATCTGCAATGGTCCACATTTAAGGGGTGAAACAGCCCCCCAAAGTTTGGCGAAAATTCAGTTTTTATAATAATTTTCGTAGAAGCAGTGGAGGGATTTCGACGAAAGTTGGTATAAATGTATTCCGTATAAGGACGGTGCAAGCACAATATTGTCCAGCAATGCTACACCCCCCCCAAGGGGGTGAACTACCCTTCAGGCGACATTTTTTTGTAATATCTAATAAACAAATATTCTTACTTAAGTAACCAGTCCCACTTACGCGATGTGATTGCTCACAAAAAATGAAGAAATACGTGTTTTTTGCTTTTTGCCAATAAACATTTATACATCGGTTGTAAACAATGAATGTAGGTGGTATACGAGTATATTCCGAGTAGCTTCATTGGGTTATATCGTGACAAATTCATTGTACATAAATCTTGTGAACGTACTAATTCTTCAAAATGTCGTTGGTTTATATTAATCGATTCTCGAAGTACCACAGGTTTTCTTTTTCGAAACCGCATCTTTCAGGAATTATATTTACCTTAGAATGAGTTAACGCCGTTCATGTATAGCATAAATCATTTTGCCGAGTACACTTTTCAAGATTAATTATCTTGTAGGCCGTAAAATGCTTCGAACTGACCGTAAACATTGGATGGTGGGCAGTACAAAGGACGATGAATTTCTGAGGGGAAAAACAGTAAGCTTACTGTTAAAAATGTTATGCGAAAACTTCGTCGACGAGGCGCTTTCAACCCTTGAATTTATTTTAGGTGATCAGTGTGACTTATACACGCCGATAGGTAAGAACAGCCATGCCTAGAACTTGCATTTTATAAAAACGACGTTTTGGACATTTTATTCGGATATAAAAAGTATTTTAATATTAAAGTAATATAAAAATGGCGTCAAAGAGGCCTCGTTAATGAGACTTTTCTCCAAACAGGGTGCACCGAATCGATTCAAACTTCACAATATAAATATGGAGGGTAAAAAGAAGAAGGTCCTGGGTCTTACGAAATTTCAATTTTTATTTTTTTTTCATTTTTAAGATTTCTTATAGACAATCAAATTTCACGAGTGCCAGGATCTTCCTTATAGCTTCCGTATTCACATTGTAAAGTTGGAAACGATTTGGTGCACCCAGTTCGGTGAAAAGTTTCATAAATGAAATCCCTTAGACGCCGCTTTCATACGACCTTAAAGTGCTAATTTGTTTGGAAATGTCGAGAAATTAATGTGAAGGTTTTTTCGGAAGGTAATGGAAGAATTTCATGGCATGTCTTTTTACGGTTTAGATCTTCCATCCTGTGCTGACAAGGTTGCAAAGGAGCTCTTGGAACAGGGGAAGAAACCTTTATTTTCGACCATGGCACAATTAATCTTAAAATTCAAATTGAGATTACGTTCCATTACTCATCGTGCCCTCGTTGCAAGTATATTGCACATCGATGAATCCTTGGCTAAACGACTGCACCGATATTCCATGTTTCACGGGATATACAGTAGAATTAAGGTAATAGTTGCATTGAAAGCGCATGATTTAATTTATAAAAAAAGGTAATTACCCATGTAGCAATATTAATTGGCCATTTATGGTAAGATGTAGTCAATAACGTCTATTGTATTTGGCGCGAAACTCTACTGAGTCTCCTGATAGCAGCTAAACATTGCGAGTATTGCTTAAATATTGAAACGTGTACATTTTCATTTTATTTGTTGAACATTCCATCGGAATGTACAAAAGCAATATCTTTCCAATATTGAAGACTTATCGTAAGAGAATATCGCGCGTGTAACAATATTTATCTTATATTGTATTAATATATTGAATGTGATATTTACCGATAGGTAGCTTGAAGAAAAGTTTCGTGAACGATTGACTCTTTGTACGCCACTTTCACATCCCCTTAACGGTTGATGCACAACTATAAACCCTTATGGCAATTCATTAATTGCAATAATCATTTGTACATAGATTCCTAACAATTGGAAACGTATATATTTACAGATGACGCCGTTCATATACGTTAAGGTCAACACAGGGTGGACAGAAGAGGAAATTTACCTGATAGTTGCACATTTAGTGGAAAGATTGTTGGTGGGCGTCGGGCATGCGGTGCATAATTTGAAACCTAATCAACTTTCGATATACATAATCTTCGAGGCAAGTGTATTAACATTTTTAACATACCACTCTTTTGTCCTCCTTAACGGATCATTTTAAGTATTTAATTGCAAAATGTTCCATCAACAGAATATTCCAACGGCGGATCGTCTTTATGGTGGATCAATGAAAAGTCGAAGCGAAGAGATGGATCGAAGCAAAGAACTGATGGCCAATGTTTTAAAAAATAAATTCGATCCACCTTTGGCTTTTACCACGAGGAAACCAAGTAGATTCTGCAAGTTCAAAAGCCAAAGTATCGTCAACTATTTGAAATCGAAATACGTTGCTAATCATTAATTTAATACAAGATATCAGAAAATGGTGGCTGCGTAAGATACAATTTACACAATGAGATGGATCGAAGCAAGGAACTGATGGCCAATGTTTTAAAAAATAAATTCGATCCACCTTTAGCTTTTACCACGAGGAAACCAAGTAGATTCGGCAAGTTCAAAAGCCAAAGTCTCGTAAACTATTTGAAATCAAAATACGTTGCTAATCATTGATTTAATACAAGATACCAGAAAATGGTGACTGCGTAAGATACAATTTTCATCTTTAAAAGAATAAGATGAACGTACTTTGGTATCTATTAAACTCTCTCTGTCAAGTTCAGGCATAAGAGTATGAATTCAGTGACACCACGGGTTAATACAAGTCATGGATTCGGTAGAAAACAATTTTACACCATTTTTTCATGAAACAAAGTAAGTATGCGAACCAAAATATCGGACTGTTTTATAGTTTTTAATTTTCCTTTTTTAGTAACAGACGGCTCTTTATCGATGAGTTTTATAATGCAGTTCAAAGAGGTACCACTGATGCTCGATTTTACCAACCTCGGTTAAAAAGCAAGTTAGGAAATTCGGTAGAGTTTCGCGCCAAGTATACACACTTACATACGTACATATACGTATGCGCGAAACGCCAAGTTTGGGCGTGTTAAATTCGTAAGAATTAATATTCCCGTTTTTAAGAATACCTTGTGGATCAAGACAAGTGAGATACATAAGTACAAATGGTTTTGGCAGTTACTCTAATTGTTTCAGATTTATCAAAGTCATTTTTATCCTATAATAGTATTTTAAGCATTTTCAATCCTCGGTTACAATGTTCGACCGTATTTTAACGGCGGGTTAATTTACATTAACCGCCGTTTAGATTCACCAGCCAAATTAGACTTAAATAAACTTGATGCGGAACGTTTTTAACCCATTAACTTAGATGTTAGATTTAACCTACGGTTAGGTAATGGTTTAACCGAGGTTGGTAGAATCGGGCATAAGTAAGGCGGTGGTGTTCAACGTACAGATTAGCATGTGACCTTGAAAAGCTAGGAATGCGATTCCATGACATCTTAAATTTTTTAACATTATTATATGATTTATAGTAATACGTTTCATCACCCAACTATACGGTTAGGTGATAATGGAACAGTGTTTCAAGATTATGCAAAGAAGGGTTCACTCTGTCTCCCGGAGCCCTCTTGTGCAATTTGACAAATGAAAAAGAAAACGAAGTCTTATTACTTATGTACATCAGCTATATTATATATTTTAGACACTACGAGTTCCTTGTTATATGTACAACCCATAAGAGAAAGGGAGCATTTCTGTGTTCATTTAACACAATTCATAAGAAGTCTAACAGTTGGACAACCTTGATATAATGTATTGATAATACATATTGGTTAAATACCATCGATCATTGAAGTATTATTTGTTAACTGAAATAGGTTTCCTATATTAGTGCAATTGTTTGTAAAAATTAACCATGGGTATAGGATATATGGACCCAGGACGCGCCTAATCACTGATTTTATATTTTTGTGGCTGCAATAAAATAAACCCTTTCAGTGCCGAACAACGATATATCGTCACACTAAAAGGATTAAGATGAAGCGAAACGCGTTGAGAAATTTCATCGACGTCGGTAAAATGGATTCTTCTAAATACCTGCGTTGCCGACGTTCGTATTAGTATCGACAGCCTTGTCGAATTATATTGGGTATTGGACTAAATGTCGTACTCCATATGTCGTTTCCGTACAATAATTATAAAGAAAACGAAGTAAAACTCCAGATATCTCTTGGATTTATGGTTTTTAACGCCCTAATCGACTGCAGAGTGCCACCCGGCGCCATCTGTGATTTTGAGCGCCAACCAAATTTTCTCTCGAGACCTCGGGTTATCTCTCAATCTTTTTGCCGCCACATTCAAATCGGTATTTGGGGTCCATATATCCTACATTCATGTAACTAGCGCGCGACAATGTAAAATTATGTTGCAGATCTTACTTTAGCATAAGAAAATGTTTCAGTTGTTTTTAAGGACATTAAAGTAGTTCTTGCCGGATATAGTGAGATGATTTGCGAGATCTGTGAAACCGTATAAATTTACACGCGTTGGAATAGATTTAACGAGGGACGAATACTTAGAATTAGTTCACAGTTTAATATTTCTGCATTTGGTACAATAGTGTATAATCTTAAGCACCCAACATGTAGCGGCCGCAATTAGCACTGGCTAATTTTACAACCGATTAAGTATTTAATTGTTATAAAATATAGATCTGCGTAAAAGTGTACCGAGCGTAACGAGAAATAAATATACAATGCCGCGATAACGGATGCGTTTCATGGACTTGACAAGTCTTTGTCTAGATTATCTTAAACAGAATGGTGACTTATCACGTAAAGTAGTCTCGTAAAATCAAGTACAAATATCACTATTCGGTGTGTATCGTAATACTGATGCATCTGTAAACCACTATCGTATGAATATACATACACGTATATTCTTAAATAAATATTTCTTTAAAAAAAACATCTTAAGTAGGGTATTCGACTAAACTTATGAAAATTGAAAAGCACATTGTGGTAGGCATATTTTGAACCGTTTAGTCGAATTCAGGGATATCGTCGAAAGAGTAACCAGGAACTTTTCGATACGCCAGTAGAGCAACCCTCACATGGTAAGCACCGGGTATGAACATCAATGCTCCTAGAATAATTATTGGCCACATACGATCGGAATACTGGAACAGACAAGACAAGTACGTAGGCCTGGGATTGTTTTCTGTTTCACCAACACTCTACTGACGATTTAGCTAATAGATTGAACGTTTATTAAATTTTATCACTCAAGTGTAAGCATACGCAATATTGAGGAGGATAATTAAAAACGTGTAATGTTTGGAATTTAATCCACGTGGTTCGTCAATGCTTAAATAAAGAGTTTACCTTCGAGTCGATGTGCCCACTAACTATTAAACTTCCCACTATGAGCATGATAGTTCCACCGATGAACAGAAGTGCCGCCAGAGTGATAGCTTTCCAAGGAACTTTTACCGGAGGTCCTATAAACTGTTTATACACAAACATTACCTTATAACCATGGAAATGCATTAGAAGTCATGCGAATACCCTGAAGCTAATTACTTGCGAATCCACGAAACCATTGTCGGTTTCGGTAAGCTGTGTGTAATCCACGTTGTCAAATTGTTTTTCCCCTCCGCCTTTCCTTCTGGACATATTCAGCTTATTTAAGTAATCTGCAAATGTAGAGCGACTGCTTACATTCAACAAAGTAAATAAGCGATTCACTTAAGAATTACAATCATAACTGCGTCCCAAGTATATCCAAATGATTTTATAAATTAAGTTACACAGACACGGATTTAATTAAGAGCGCTATACAATTTAAAGGGAAGGGGAGATTTTCACGTTTGGCTGTAATTAAACGAAAGCCTGTTCCATAATTTATATAATTTAGACGCGCGATTCGGCATTAACTTCGCGTACAGCCCAAGTGTGGATTTGAATCTTCGCGGCTTTTCAAACGCGCAGGCGCATGCGCCGTGGTTGTTCCCATTTCGGCCAATAGACAGCATGACCAATCGGTCAATCGATAAACAAGAACGATAGCGTTTACTATGGTCACAACTGTTGCGCGTGATAAATCTCTTACTTGTCAACTAATACACTATTGCCATAAAGAAACGCCATGAATGACATGAAATATACTTCGCGATCAAACGGGCACGTCGGAAACGCGAGGACTTCATATTTATCCCGATGCCTCTTCTCTCACGGATAACTTCGTTTATTATTTAAACGACTCGCGAGAGAGCGTTGCACCGCGTAAAAAAACCAAACACATGGGAATACCTTCGCGGGAAACTCGCGGCGCGGCTCGTATATAAGTTGGTACACTTAGAATCATCAATGTCCTCGGTTTTAAGTTGGCCACGCATCGCGTTCTCCTGACACTAGGTCAACTTCTGTTATACATTACGGGTCAAATTACGTGACACACATCGACGCGAGTTCCCATCATTGGTCGCCTCGTCCAGAGAGAAGATAAAGCAGAGAGTTGAGAAATTGCTCATGGGCAGAGTCGCGCGATTGCGTCATGTGCTGCCCCTGGTGGAGAATGCAGACGGCTAGTGCACTTACCCCCCAACAGCGGTCCAACTCAAAGTTCCAATTAGAGTTCTAAATCCAGTGAGTTACGTCAGAAACGAAGAGAAATTCCCGGTAACTTATCGGTAATTTCTCCAAAGCCTTTTTTTTTATCGAGAAATCATGAGAATTTGAATTTTTCAACAGAGCGAACGAGAGGTTTCGATTAGCTATAGAGAAACATCGTAGAGGGGAATTTCCGTTGTTCTCCGTAGCCAATAAAAACCTCCCATTCGCTTAGTCGCAGAATGAAATATCAGTTTGTTTGTAACAAATCGCATGGAATTTTCCGTGAAGTTGTACATACGTGAATATTTTTAGCTGGAGGTAAATACGACCCTATAATCAATATTTTCTAATAGTAATTATTACTCTTTAGCTTGAACTTTGAAGTTGATTGAAAAGAAAAAAAGTTATTTAAACGAAGAAACCTAAAGTATAAATAACAAAATTAACGTTCTCTCACGTTGAAAATTTCAAGTAGTGCGTCATTCCCTATCCCTGAAATTCCTAACAGTTACATTCGCCCTGATACATTTTTGATCTTAGACCATACATATCTAGACCTCGCATTGAACTTCCCATTGAGATTTATCTCCCAGTAATGATTTCAAGGAATTTCCACATCCAGTGTATACTTCTAATAAGGGTAGGTCACACCAAACGGTTTGGGGATTTTAACGAGTTTTAAGTTCATCAAGTCTGTATCCAATAAATCGCATTAATAAACGCGAGTTGTCCTTCCCCTGGCGGTAGTTCGCCGAAACAGGTTCACGTTTAGCTTGGACATGCCTCGTGTTATTTGATAAGTTAAAAAGACTCGAGATGTGGCCAGGAGAAAAAGTTGTGTAGAACAGTTGCCACGTTTTTGCATGTTAAGGCATCCGTTCCATCATGGACGTTTTATGAACCAGGTGCCTAATTTCGAGAATACGAACAGGAACGTTTCAGTTATATCCATTGACTGAGAACTCTCTAAATTCTTAAATACCACACGGAATTATTTCCCATCGGTGAGGAAATAGTCAGAAACTCCCGCAGAACAGTAAGGAGAGAGCGATAAAAATGTACATACATTGAGGGCCGGTCAGAAAAAAGATGTCCAGTGAAATTTGCGGTAGGATTTTAGGAAGTCCCGCATTAAAGTCCGGAGAAAATATACTACTGGCAGTTACAAACCCGCGAATTTTCCCCAGCGTCTCGTAAATCACGCAGCCAGGAAACCGCGAGGAATGAAGCACGAGCGATCGTAAAGCCGCTCACGAAGTGTCAACTTGGCGGTAAAGGGAGCGAAACGTCGGATTTGCCCGGCGTAGATGCGGTAGCTCGTTGTTTATTCAACAAACAAGCGTTAACACCTACTCGATGTTAATTGTTGGAATGAAGGAAAGAGAGTCCGCGCCAGTCGGCGTACGAATTATTGGCCGATACGGCCCGCCAGATTTAGCCGGTGGCCGAAGCCACTGAACTCCCGCTCGTGTCGGTCTCCATATTTAAAAAATAAATGGCTCTTAAATCATCCACGTAGACTACCGAGAACCAGAGGAAAGAGGACGGCCGATTCCCCCGAATATTCCGGAATCCGCAGAAATATAATATCGGGGATCAGGGCGGCGCAATTTAAAAAATCTCTCGGATGGGCTATTTCGGTCGCGGAGCTCCTTCCTTTTTCCTCTATTTCTCGTTTCGCGACCGTCTCGGGATGCGCTATTCTCGGAGCGATCTTCGGAA
Organism: Orussus abietinus; assembly: GCF_000612105.2. Lineage (NCBI taxonomy): Eukaryota > Metazoa > Arthropoda > Insecta > Hymenoptera > Orussidae > Orussus > Orussus abietinus. The sequence goes on along the minus strand of NW_019394292.1, from coordinate 20,363 downwards.
TCGCCTGGAGCCGGCTCCATCCGAATGACAATCACGTGGACGGACATCGGGAGAAAAAAACCCGGCACTTTTGCCGATCCCTGAATTCACTTTCGCATCCATCTCCGGGATTCCCCGGGGAAGGGCTTTATCGAATTTCCTGCCCTCCAGGCTCGTTCCTCCTGTCCCCTCGAGAAGTCTTCTTCGCTCGAACGAGGCGTACCTTAAATGGAAAAATTATTATAAGTCTAGTGGAATTCTCTTATACGACGCGGAGTCATGAGGAGGCACCAAAGGGCCATTCTGAACACACTAAAACGTCCAGACATGTAACTACCCTCCAAACTGGGTGCACCGAATAATTTTAAACTTCAACAAGTAATTATAGATCTCCTAACGAAGGTCTTGAAACTCAATATCGTGTTCCGATAACAAATTTCCTTTCGTTCTTGTCCGGGATAAACGACACATTTATTATATGTTTTTTTTTTCTGTATTAGGGGATCTCTATAGTCACGTTGAGGTTTCAATTAATTCTGGGCACCTAGTTTGATGAAAAGTTTTATAAATGTTTAGTATTTTCTTTTTATTTAGCACTTTCTTACCACCTTAAGCACTTGGAGGCTTCTGAGCACGATCGAAGGAGAGCTTCGCTTTAACCATGTCGCCTTTACGGCTGGAGCAAAGTTCAAGGGGAAAAAAATGGAGCAAATTTAAAGCCACTTTACGAGCAGACATTAATGTAGTTTATGGACTGCGAAATATCGGCATTCACACAGTCTACGGACGACCGTAGGAAATTGAGTGGCAGCCATGTCGCGGATCGCTCGAAAGACTTCCTTAGGGATAAGGATCCTCCGCCATTATCGGCGTCTCAATTGCTCCATTAATTCCCAGATAAAAAATGAGATAACGCGGGATCATCGGGGAGGTGCAAAATCGAGTTTCCAAGAGTACCCTCTACTTCGCGTACACCCCATTACTCGTAATCATCCGTTGCTTACTATCTAGCAGTTGCAGGACTGCATTTCCATACAAGTGGCGAGACATAAAATTCATGCGCAACTTCTAATCCCAAAGGGAAATATGGGAATCCAGAAATCATGGACCCGGGATTACGTGGATGCATTGCTTTCATATACAGCAAGTACTCGAGACGGCCGCAAGACGAGGCCCATTGCAAAGTACGACTCATTGCAATCGCCATTGTTACACTCTGAAAAAGGAAAAAACAAAAAAGTTGGTTGGATAAAAACCTGAATAAGATCTTCCGATCAAATGCATCGAAGGAGATGTCAGATTGAGTAAAGAAAATGATATACAATCAAGGAGAATTGGTTTAAATAGACATACATCTTACTGCCCGACAAAGTAATTGCCCCTCGCAATTACATACGATTCGGGCAATGATATTAATATTTCTTTCTGTGGATCTATTTCCTTTTTCTCAGGGCACTTTCAAGAAATCACGCAAACGATGGCCCACGCCACGAGTCTCGAAAAAGAAATGGAAATTATTCATTTCACAGAGATCAAATGCGTCGAAGGAGATGTCAGATTGAGTAAAGAAAATGATATACAATCAAGGAGAATCGGTTTAAATAGACATACATCTTTCTGCCCGACAAAGTAATTGTCCCTCGCAATTACATACGATTCGGGCAATGATATTAATATTTCTTTCTGTGGATCTATTTCCTTTTTCTCAGGGCACTTTCAAGAAATCACGCAAACGATGGCCCCCGCCACGAGTCTTGAAAAAGAAATGGAAATTATTCATTTCACAGAGATTGCGCGACAATGCTTCGTTGTACAGTTACGGGTACGCAATCGATAGGATGCGAGGGTTGCTGGAGTCGGTACATTCGAGTCACTGAAACTGTCAATGGAGGCTGGAAACCCAGATATGAGGCAACGTGACACAAGGCAGGTTATCACGGTGATAAGGCAATCGAACTCGGTGCGGTCTTATTACGGGAACCGGGGACAACCTCGATTTTCCCGAAGAGCCCGTCCACCTTCTCGGGCAAAGAGAAATTCCTGTCAAATTTCCTGACTTTTCTTTCAGACTTTTTCTCACTCCGTCCAGCAGAGTACGCTGCGTACAATCGCCTCGTAACGGAAATGTAATCGATAGGAAGCAAGGACGGCAGAGTTCAGGCGAACAATACGGTAGAATGATAAGGGAGGCCCTATCCAGGGTTATCACACGTGTGATACCCAGGGTGTTGCAAAAGTGAGATACACGGTTTAATTAATGCTATCCTTATCGAAAATGGAGCCTAAGCGCCCGACACTATCATTTTTCTTTCTATGGTGTATGGTTTACTTGTAATAAAAAATGTATAAACAATCAGGTGATACCCAGGGTGTTGCAAAAATGAGGTACACGGTTTAATTAATGCTATTCTTATCGAAAATGCAGCCTAAGCGCCCTGCACAATCATTTTTCTTTCTACAGTGTATGGTTTACTTGTAATAAAAAATGTATAAACAATCAGGTGATACCCAGGGTGTTGCAAAAATGAGATACACGGTTTAATTAATGCTATCCTTATCGAAAATGTAGCCTAAGCGCCCTGCACTATCATTTTTCTTTCTACGTTGTATGGTTTACTTGTAATAAAAAATGTATAAACAATCAGGTGATACCCAGGGTGTTGCAAAAATGAGGTCCACGGTTTAATTAATGCTATCCTTATCGAAATTGCAGCTTAAGCGCCCTGCATAATCATTTTTCTTTTTACAGTGTATGGTTTACTTGTAATAAACATTTTTTATTATATAAATAAACAATCAGGTGATACCCAGGGTGTTGCAAAAATGAGGTACACGGTTTAATTAATGCTATCCTTATCGAAAATGCAGCCTAAGCGCCCTGCACAATCATTTTTCTTTCTACAGTGTATGGTTAACTTGTAATAAAAAAAAATGTATAAACAATTAGGTGCGTCGATTAGCGAGAAGGGAATTCTGCTGCGCTGACAATGATCGAGAAAATACGAAGAAAGAAAGAAATACTTGGGTCGAATAGATCTTCACTGGGTGCTATCGACAAAGTGATATGAAATAAAATTAAGGCAGATAACAAGTGACACTCAATTATCATAAACTCCTTGACCTGTCTTAATTTCATTGTACATTTCGCCGATAGCAACCGGTAAAGCTCTATTCGATCCAAGTATTTCGTTCTTCCCAGATAGTGATAGTATCTCGATCGTTATCAAATGGCAGAATTCGCGTTGCGCTAATCGTCGCGCCTGATTGACCATTGTTCAATTAATTATTCCAGGTGAACGGTACCATCTAGAAAAAAATCCTACAGGACTTTTCGACGGGATATTCTCTCTTTGGGAGTCTGTAGTCGTGTAAACCGTGTCCACCATTTTGGAAACACCCTGTACAATAAGGAGATGCGCATGTGTCGCGTTCGCAAGTTCCATTGTGCCCGTCGCGTCTCGTTGTTCGCGGAGTCGCGACGGTCGCGCGAGGCCGAGGATGATGTCGCCTTTGAAGAGACGCCGACGCCGGGCGTCGCGACGCTTTGCGGCACTCAGTCGACGCCGCGACGCTGCCGCGACAGGCTCGCGAGGGGGCGCGCGGAAAACCCACGGAGAACGACGATGAATAGACTTCTTTTTTTAATAATTAAACCCTCCCAAAAGTCAAGCCACGACACATGGGCCGGGAATTAAATAAATAACTAAAACATGTCCAACCTAATCTAACCGGAAGAAATGAATTAAATTAACCTCGGCGAGAGGAGACTCTAGGATTAGTCGTGACAGTGAAACACAGATGCATGGACAATGGGAATTTCAATAATAATTGCAAAAAAGTGCTCCTCAATTTTTTAGGGAAAAAGGTGAAAATAGTGGGAGAGTGATATTTCACCGTCGGATGGGAAAGTCGACGAGACATTTTCGGGACGAACATTGCGGATAAGTCAATAATTAGACCATGTCCAAAGAAATCCAAGTCTAAAAAATGAATTTATTCACATCGACGAGAGGAAAGCCAGGATCGATCGTTACGGTGGAGGGTGGACAACGAGAATAGTACATATAATCGCGAACCAGTGGACGTTAATCGGTGACAAAGGAACAAAAAAAGAAAAAAAGAAATAGTGGAGTGAAATATCGTCGTAGGGAGGGAGAGGGTCGGTTGGGAAAGTCGAGGATAATATTTTAGGGTCGAAGCTTGACAGAACTGTGGGGGAAAGTCAAGGGGATTTATCAGGATTTAGGGATCTCAGGTGTAATTCTAACGAAATAGTCCTTAGAGCGACACGTGTCCGTAGTGCGTGCGTACACATTTTCAATGGATTCGGCGGAGTGATGAATGAAAGCCGAAATAGGACAAACATCATCATCAGCAACATTTAGTTCTATCGTACCTACACCGAAAGTTGTCTTACCGGGAACTAACGATCCCACGTAAACGGGGTAAAACCTGGGAATAAGGTTAAAAGCTTCCTCCTCCACCTCCTCCGGACCTAGGGAAATTAGGAGGGGAACTTTGTACTCGTGGAGATCCAAGGGGAAGGAAGAACAAAAAGAAGGATCCTGGACCCTGTTACACGGGCTCAGAATCGGGACGGTGGAAAGGAAGAAAAGAAGAGGGAATTCCCGAGTTCCTGGACACCCGCCAGGTCGCCGCGACGGGGGAAAGAATCTCCTCCTCGAATTATAACGACTTTCATTAATCCCCCCATAAGGTGGACCGAAATTCGTTGACGACCCCGAGAACTCCAGGGCCGACCGCAGGACTTTCCTCGGGCCAGTAAAACTGGATCGTGGGAGAATAAAGGAAGGATACGAAGCGAGGAATAGAGGCCATCACCGGGGAAGAAGCTTCCCCGTCGAGGGGAACTCTCCTGTAGACGATATCGAGGTGGAGGGAACCCCAGAGAGAGGGAGAGAAGTCTTTCTTTTCAGCAGAGCCCTTCCCTTGGATCGCGTTATGAGTTTCGCCTGTGTCTCAGAAACTCGATACCGAAAGGAAGTGCATTCTCGCGAGCATATGTGCCAAGGTAATGTCCCAATAATCCAGCTAGTGGAATTTCCAGGTGCACTGAAAGGAGCGGAACGGAATTCCTCGTACCCTATCCAAATTGTCCCTTCGACGTTCTTCCTCTCCTGGAAGTCGTCCCACGTTTCCAATTGCACTTCCTGCAGTCCCTGACACAGTTTCCCATCGATCAGTACGAGGAACGATTGGCTATGCAGAGCTCAAAATTCCGCTGTTTGAGAAGCATTAGTACATCAAATTACTCTGCACGCGAAGTACCAACGAGGAGTCAAGTCATAGTAGATTTGGGTTAGGTGTACTTGAACGCTCCACTCGGATTCGATCTCGGTCATCGGCGACCTCTTCAAGGGTTAACTTAAAAAATTCACCTTTAGGACGTGCACGAATTTGAAATCTATTACCTCGCTCTGAACTGCGATAAAGTTCCACCTGATGGAAGGGTTAATTAACCTGGATTAGACTGTTAAACGTGTCCTCACTATTTTTATTAGAAGAATGTTAGAAGTATCGGTTATCCCTGGGAGAATATCGTTGCTCTCCCGCTTCTTCCGGTGAAACCGGACGAAATACCCGGACGGAAGTCGATTTTCATTTAGAGTGATGATGAACTTTTGAATGAACGATAAGAGGTGTCCATTTGTCTATGCGCAGTGCACGTGCGATTGCATTTCGTCACGAATACTCGCGACAAGAGAGGTCTGTTCAAGAAATTGGAGTACCGCGTGCAGAGGAAACTCTTGTGAACGGGTTCACCCTGTGTACAGGTAACGAGAGGCGATTTGCCGGGGGACGAGAATGGAAATTAACGTCGGGACTTTTCATAGGTCGCGCCGTGACCGGGCGGTCTCGAATCGTTTGTCAAAATCGGAAACAAGGGGGAGGAAAATGTCGAGCTCGCCGAGGGTCCGGCAAATGCCGCCGAGGCCGAGGATCACCCTTCCGGTCCCGGGGCAGTACGGTCCCTATGCACAAACCCCCATGGGATACGTAACCACCCCATATGGGCAGACGCCAATGCCCATGACACCTGTCGCCGGCCAGCCGAATCTCATGTACTCCAACAAAGCCAGCGAGTTCATGTTCGCGCAATTTAGGGGAATCAAGGACTTCACGAAGTCCGGGTTAAGCGTCGGCGAGAAGAGCGCCTTCTGGATCTACGAGAAGGTAAACCCCTTAAAGAGCCACGCAAGTGTCATTCTGTATACACCGAGACGTCAAAGCAATTATGAAACTAATCCCCGAACTGGGTGTACCGAATTGTTTGAAATTTTAACACCTTAAGTGTCGGCGAGAAGAGCGCCTTCTGGATCTACGAGAAGGTAAACCCCTTAAAGAGCCACGCATGTGTCATTCTGTATACACTGAGACGTCAAAGCATTTATGAAACTAATCACCGAACTGGGTGCACCGAATCATTTGAAATTTTACCACCTTAAGGGGATATGAAAGGGTCACTCTATATATACATTAGAGAAGTTAATTCGTTTGGAAAAGTATATTGCGATTTGGGTGCACCGAATCGTTTGAAATTTTACCACCTTAAGGGGATATGAAAGGGTCACTCTATATATACATCATATAAGTTAATTCGTTGGAGAAAGTATTTCTCGCATTGGGGGTACCGATTCGTTCGAAATTTTACCACGGGAATATGGAGGCCCTAAAGTAGGTCCTGAAACTCATGAAATTTAATTTTTCATCCAAAATTGAGTTTGAAACGATTCGTTGCACTTAGTTAGGAGAAAAGTTTCATATATGAGATCTCTTCGCGTCCCTTTCACACCACCTTAAATTTCATTTCTTGTATAAGTCCATTGGTAAATATTATGAACATTTGCCGTGAAAAACTGAAATTCTATGGGCGTCATGACCTTCCTTAGGGCTTCCATATTCACGTGGTAAAATTTCAAAGGATTCCGTACAAACTGGTGACCCTTTAGACGGCACTTTCGTATCGCCTTAACAGCGACCACTCGAGCGCAAGATTATGCAGATGGATAGGGAATTTATAATGAAGAGGTCGAGGACGTAACATCGATCCGCGTTTTGCGTAGGTCAGTTCCTGGAGCAAAAGGTGGTTCACCCATATATTTCTATTCGCCATCGTGATGCTGTACAGCGTCGCCGGGGCGATGGTCTTCGTTACGGTGGAAGGTAGCCACGAAGACACCCTGCGAACCGACATCCGGAAAGAAAGGTCTGTTAACACCGTGAAAATCATATTCCCACATAGCCGATAAGAGTGTCAGAGTCCGCGTATCTCGGACAAGGACGAGAATTTCGATCCAACTTGGTAAACTCGAGGAGAACCCTAACGACGTTAGGCATCACGCACGTGATAACACTAATTCACGTGTAAGTTTCGAGTCAGGGTCTTGAATCGATATCCCTAGGTGAATAATTTAAGCCCTGCAAGGTCGCCAACAGTATAGAATAAAAGGGGAGTAAACCAAGGACTCGAAGCGAGAGAAAAAAAAAAAGAGAAAAAGGTTCAATTCTCGTCCCATTGAAAGAGTCCCATATACTCCCCCAAATAATAAATCATTTTATTAAAAAAAATAGAAATATTCAATATATAAGATATAGAACCTAAATAACTGCAAAAATAATATATTACCCCAGTATATGAAAAATTATAATTAAATATATAATAACCCATTAAAGCACCAATAAACATTATAGGATAAATAATTATTATTATCATAGATCTAATATAAATATATACCCCAAATATTATTATTACATAATAATACCTCCATATTATTACTCTACACAAAGTTAATATTACCATTGAACAAGATATTAATCCTAAAGTGTCCTTAGCTAAAGGCAATAAATCTCTCTTAGTATCATCATTTACACAATAATATAATATCCGTATCGTATAAGATACAGTTAAACCTCTTGCAATTATTATATATATAATATAAATATACAAATATAGTTATCATCGAGGAGAGACTCGAATGATTGCGAATAGAAAATTCTGATTACCAAATCCTGGCATTCTGTCCAGGGACTTTCCTCGAATTGACCCAGAAAATTCTTAAAAGCTCCCGGTATAATGTTCGATTAGAAATGAACTCGAAGCGAGAGAAAAAAAATAGAGAAAAAGGTTCAATTTTCGCCCCGTTAAAAGATTCCCAGTTATCATCGAGGAGAGACTCGAACAATTGTGCCCATAATTATGAAAGTGGTCTCAGTCATATATTTTTTGTTTTACATTGAATTAATTTCGTTTGAAATAATATGGCGTGAAATAACTGATAAACTCATTTTTTTTTTTAATTTTGACTTAGACCACTTTCATAATTATGGGCACAATTGCGAATAGAAAATTCTGATTACCGAATCCTGGCATTCTGTCCAGGGACTTTCCTCGAATTGACTCAGAAAATTATTAAAAGCTCCCGGTATAATGTTCAATTAGAAATGAACTCGAAGCGAGAGAAAAAAAATAGAGAAAAAGGTTCAATTCTCGTCCCGTTGAAAAATTCCCAGTTATCATCGAGGAGAGACTCGAATGATTGCGAATAGAAAATTCTGATTACCGAATCCTGGCATTCTGTCCAGGGACTTTCCTCGAATTAACCCAGAAAATTATTAAAAGCTCCTGGTATAATGTTCGATTATAAATGTCTGGGAGTTTTGGTCAGAAAAATCGTAAGGGCACATTTAACAATCCAATCCAGCCAAGGTGGATGCTCGGGAAAAAAATGCCGTCGAAGCTGAGAAATGTTTCTTTGAATGAAAAAATCATTCTTCAGGAACGAGACTCTTCGGGCTATAAGGGAACTGTGGAACGAGCCGGTCTTGGTGGATAATCCTGAGCTTTGGAGAGGAAGAGCTGCGAACCAACTAATTAAGTACGAGGCTCACCTGTACGACTCCTATAAACACGGGGTCACGGATCGAGGGGAAAAAGTCTGGACATTTTGGAACGCGGTTTTCTATTGCGGCACCATCTACACGACGATAGGTAAGTCTAGTTTTTAGACTTCAGACTAGTATTTACTCTCGTTACTCGAGAAGGCTTGTACATAATTCCCTGACTTCGATTTTCGAAACGAGGTCGGAGCTTTGATTTTTTATTTTACCAATACCTCGAACGACACCTGCGAAAGGTGCTCATATACACAGAGAAAAATGAAATCTCTTCGATTAAAAAAAGAGGTGATTATCTTGAACAATGCACAATTGGATCAAACAACAGGGTTTCGTCAAGAATAACATGCATTTACCCCAACGAAATATTTGCTTTCCATATAAAGTGACTATAGTACTCCGGGAATTTCTCTAAACCCGTAAACGCATTTAATTTTAATTGTAAGAAAAATAATTCAAAAATAACAGTGGGACGTTTTATTCGATCCATCGATAGGAAGCTGAGTGGGAAGGATTTTTTTTTTTTCTTTACAGGATATTACTTCTTTTAGTGGAGTTAAAGAAATGAAACGTACAGTTTGGGTTTCTTGCCTCGTTATTTTAAGATACGAGCTGTTCGATCGATGCGATGCATCGGGGTTAATTGTTCGGCATTTTGGAGAGAGGTCTGGATTTCTATGACTTTATGGTAGGATTTCATTAACACCACTCGAAGAAATAATTTCATCGAAAGAAAAGGATTTCTTTTTCTCGGTTTACGGTCTTGGCTCTTGGAACGTGTTCCAGCCCCGATTTGCCAGATTTCCGTCCTGGGTTATTAGGATCCCCGTGTCACCAAGCATCGTGGGTATTTCGGTACTCCGGTGGGTCGCAATTCGGTGAAATGAAGTCCAACCCCAAATTCGGGGATAATCGAGGCCCCAAACGACGAACGGAGGGATTATTCACTCAGGCAATCACGAATTTTGATGCTCGAAATCAGCTGGAAGTCTCAACCAGAAATCCCGGGAAATAATTGGAAATCACCGAAACGTTGTCACCATTTCAAGCCTTATCACCGAATCGTCTTGTACTTTATCATATAAAATCAAAGTTAATAGGTTCTCAAAAAAAGAAATCACGGATTTTTATGCTCAAAATCAGCTGGAAGTCTCAAGCAGAAATCCCGGGAAATAATTGGAAATCACTGAAACGTCACAATTTTAAGGCCTCCCGTCACTTATCACCGAATCGCATTGTTTTTTACCATATAAAATTAAAGGCAATAGGTTCTCAGAAAAGGAAATCATTTGAAATTAAACGCAATAGGTTATCAAAGAAGGAAATCACGGTTTTTGATGCTCGATGTTACGTGGAAATCAGCTGGAAGTCTCACGCAGAAATCCCGGGAAATAATTGGAAATCACCGAAAGGTTGTCACGATTTCAAGCCTTATCACCAAATCGTATTGTAGTTTATCATATAAAATCAAACTCGATAGGTTCTCAAAAAAAGAAATCACGGATTTTTATGCTCAAAATCAGCTGGAAGTCTCAAGCAGAAATCCCGGGAAATAATTGGAAATCACCGAAACGTTGTCACCGTTTCAAGCCTTATCACCGAATCGTATTGTACTTTATCATATAAAATCAAAGTCACTAGGTTCTCAAAAAAAGAAATCACGGATTTCGATGCTCAAAATCACGTGGAAATGATCTGGAAGTCTTAAGCAAAAATCCCGGGAAATAATTGGAAATCACCGAAACGTTGTCACAATTTCAAGACCTCCCGTCACTTATCACCGAATCGCATTGTTCTATATCATATGAAATGAAAGGCAATCGGTACTCAAAGAAGGAAATCATTTCCCCTGATTACCGAGTGAATAGCCCATCGGGATGAACCTTGACGAGTTCCCTTTGAGATGTCCAAAGAGTCCTATGGGGTCGAATCACCCGAAGAGGCCGCGAAATGGCCCGAAATCCCCGTAATCGCGACCGCAAGCCATTAAACTTTGGCGGCAGCCACGTAGAGGAGAAAACAAACAAAGCCGGGATCATTAAGGTCGCCTGTCCGTCCGCAGGTTTACGGTTTATCGGTCTTACGCGGTTGGATTTCGCGTTTGCAGCCATTTCCTAAATTAAACGACACATCCCTCGGAACCAGGGAATCGAGTTATTCGGCGAACGAGCAGGCTCGCCTTTAAGATATCCATTTTCGCGAGACACGAGGATGACCCTCCGACTTTAGTCCCGTGTAAACCTACGCATACTATTTCGAGTTCTGAGTTCCGTCGTTACGTAAGGAAGGAGGTTCTAGTTCGAACGTCTCCGCGGCTCGTTCGGATGGGTAGAATTATTTTTGTGCACCTTTTTGCCGCTGAGAAGTCATATTTCAAGTCGGTCTCTATTTTCCCTCCACGTGGACGAGTCGGCGATAATATCCTAGGAGAGGAAGCGAACGAAGGCCCGGGGAAATTGACGCTGGAATTCTCGACAAAAATCGACGACTTCCGGATATCAATTAATCCAACAACCGGGGACAACAATTAGAATATTCCCCGTACGCCCTGTTGCACCTGCGTCGAGTGCACCTAGCCTTGTACTTTCCGTCCCAAGGTGCAGCCACCGTATGAAACGTTGTTCCCTCCCATCTATCTAGACCGAGTGCAATTTCGCCGGTTCTAAAGTGGATGCAGGACGGGCGAGGGGAGCATCTCGCGAGGCTGCTTTCATTCCGTTTTGTCCTCGCCTTCTCTACTTTATGCACTTCATAATTCCCAAGCTCGACGGCCAAAGGGCTTTTTCAAGGGACCGTATCCCATGAACCCACCGAGTAAACGTCTCGAAGTACTGGAAGGTGGAGGTAGAAACGAAGTTGGACATTTCTCCGTGTCCCATGAACCCACCGAGTGAACGTCTCGAAGTACTGGAAGGTGGAGGTAGAAACGAAGTTGAACATTTCTCCGTGTCCTATGAACCCACCGAGTAAACGTCTCGAAGTACTGCAAGGTGGAGGTAGAAACGAAGTTGAACATTTCTCCGTGTCCTATGAACCCACCGAGTAAACGTCTCGAAGTACTGGAAGGTGGAGGTAGAAACGAAGTTGAACATTTCTCCGTGTCCTATGAACCCACCGAGTAAACGTCTCGAAGTACTGGAAGGTGGAGGTAGAAACGAAGTTGAACATTTCTCCGTGTCCCATGAACCCACCGAGTAAACCTCTCGAAGTACAGGAAGGTGGAGGTAGAAACGAAGTTGAACATTTCTCCGTGTCCTATGAACCCACCGAGTAAACCTCTCGAAGTACTGGAAGGTGGACGTAGAAACGAAGTTGAACATTTCTCCGTGTCCCATGAACCCACCGAGTAAACGTCTCGAAGTACTGGAAGGTGGAGGTAGAAAAGAAGTTGAACATTTCTCGAGCGACCTGGAAGTCGTCGAGTAGCCACACGCAGAAACACAAGACATCCGCCCTCATAGCCAAAGACGGCATTGGAAACATAATATAACAATTGTCAAGTATCAAAAACGCGGATGCCAAATTTGTTAATAAATTACAAAATACAAACTACTATACTACTAAGAATAAAATGTCCAATTCTATCCCCAGCGAATTAACAGTTCCATTGTGGGCTTGGCAAGACGATCATCTTAAGCGAGTCTTAAAGTTATTGTAAAATAGTCTCCTTTTACCATGTCCGTGGATGATTTTTCCGCTTTTGGGGGGGACTGCGACGAGGTTGCGGCGTGGTTGCGGCGTCCCCGGGCGCGTCGCGATGCCGCGTGGCCGGGCCGGGCCGGTTCGATATCCGGCGGTGCGTCGTCCGCAGAGAGGCGTCGCGACGCCGGCCCGGCTCGGGTGGGAGCGGACCAGAGCGGAGCTTTATTTCGGTCCGCCTTGGTGCCGGGTGGACGAGCAAAGCCGGAGCATCCCGGCGACCATGGAGGACAGTTACACGGTGCACCGACGCCGCAAGGCGGCAGCGAGGAGGCGCGAGAAGACGCCAGATCCACCTCGACGTCTCGAAGAGACCGACGACGAGGATGGTGCCCGAGCAAAAATGGAGAAGATGGTGGAGGACACGGAAAGGATGGAGCTGGAGACCCTCCGAGCCCCCCTGAAGAGCGAAGAAGCCGAATTCGCGGAAGAAGTGGCAAAATCGAGCGAACCGAGACACACCTCAAGGTCCTCTTCGAGGTCGGCGAAGGAGGAGCGGAGAAGTAGGTACGTCGAAGAAATTGCGCCTCCGGGAGACTCGAAGAGGAACGAGGCGGTGACGTCCAGGAACGAGGAGGGTGCGGAGAGTGGGTTCAAAAATAACGAGAAGCGTCACGGAGACGCCGAAGAAGCGGTTAGGTCGGTAAGTAAGGAAGCTGCGGCGTGGGATACGAAGGAGAGGATGAGGGAGGAGATAGGGGAAAGGAGGAAGTCGGAAGTCGAGAGGGAAGAGAGGTCGAACGAAGGGGAGAAGATCGAGAGGAAGGGAGAAGGCAGGAGGAGGGTGGAGGAGGAAGGCGAGATGAGGAAGGTGGAAAGGAAGGTGGAAAGGAAGGTGGAAAAGAAGGTGGACAAGAAGGTGGACAAGAAGGTGGACAAGAGGAACGAGTCGTCGAAGGCTGTAGAGGAGGCGAAGATGAAGAAGAGCAGGCCTTCCAGCTCGGAGGTGGAGGCGAGGTCCGAGGAAGAGAGAAGTCGAGACGCCGAGAGGAAGGTGAAGAAACGGTCGAAGGAGAGGATGATGGAGAAGATGAGCTACGCCACCACGGACTCGAGCGATGCCGAAGAGAAGAGGAGGGACCCTAGGAAGAAGAAGTCCCCGGACGCGACCAAAGGGTCTAGGGTCCCTAGGAAGAGCGTTGGAAAATCCAGGACTACGACGGATACGGACGGAGAGCCGGAGATCTTGAAGAGCTCGAAGGACTCGAAGAGCGAGGAGAGGCAGAGACCTATCAAGCCTAGCAGAGAGAAACGTCCCTCGGGGAGAGAAGTCTATTCCGCAGGGTCTGAAGAAGAGGAAAAGGGTTCCCGGGTGAAAGAGGAAGGTTTCGAAGAATCCGTGGTGGAGGGGTCCCTGGTGATCGGGGCCAGGAAGAAGGATTCTTCGAGAATCCAGGGATCCGAGAAACGACGCGCTTATCCCAGTGACACCGACGAAGAGCCGAGGTCGATAAAGAGGAGCGAGACCTTTCCCCAGGGTCAATCGGCAGAGAAAACGCCGATCGGAAGATCGGCTTCGGAGATGAGGAAGCTGATCATTCCCCTGGACGACGATAGTCTCATCAAGGACTTCGCCAGGGCCCAGGCGGAGTACTTGAGGAGAGAACGGGGCATCCTGGATCCAGACCCCGAAGACCCCGACTACCTGATCCGCACGTCTTCCATCCTAAGGAGAAGAAAAGCCAGCGTTCTCCACTCCGACGAGGAACAGGAGGAAATAGCCAAAACGATGCAGACCCCGAAGAGCTCCTGGTTCTCTTGGTTCCCTGTCTTCTCCATATTCAAGGGAAGATCAAAAATCCAGGTAGAGACATCGGAAAACGAGGAGATCCCGCAGGAGATCCTGAAGAGGCCCCAAGAAGACGTCGCCCAGAAGAGAGTCTCCATTTTCGAGTTCTTTGCAGCCTTGAGGGACGTCTTGGCGGAGTTCCGAGCCTTTGTCGAGCAAAATCCCAGAGAAACGAGGATCATCAGGAAGCTGAGGAACCGATGCGTGGCCGAGCTCATCCTGATCATCATTTACTGTGGCCTGGGTGCCTTCGTCTTCAGGTTCACCGAGGGAGCCTTCGAAAGCTTCTACAAATGTGGCGTCAAGAGGGTTAAAAGGGACTTTTTGGACAGTCTTTGGAACTACAGTCACAATATGAGGGAGGACGACTGGAAGAGCATGGCCAGGAGGAAACTCATGGAATTCGAGGAGCAACTTCATACCGCGCATGAAGCTGGAGTTCATTCTTACAGTGGTCAGAGAAGCTGGAGCTTCTTGAACGCCGTTGTCTATTGTCTCACCGTGATCACCACTATTGGTGAGTGGTCCTAGCCAGGATTGATAAAAAGCATGATTTGAAGGACCCTCCCGGGACGCAATTTGCAAAAATCGCGACTTAAAGAAATAAACATCAGTCGATTAAAATCGGTGATGTTAGTCGATCGATTTAGATCAGCCAACCTTGGTTGTGTTACTATCGGGGTCCAAGTCTCGATCAACTTTTTTTTTATCCTTGGGTGCACTTTCCCCTTGATGATGTAGGAGTAATGAGTACCCTGAAAGGTGGAAGACGAAGGAGCGACGAGGCAGCCCTTAGCCTGTAATTGAAGGCAAAAGGCGTTCGTCTAACAAGGGCAAGGGCGATAAATTGACTCCCCCGACGAAGGACACTCCCGGGGCGTAATTTGCACGTAGAAGTCACCTTTATTTAAATCCGAAACGATATCCCGAGCACTCTCTCTACCTTCTTTACGAGCAATTAAATCCCGCCTGTCAGAGGTCGCAAATGAGAACTATGCCAAAAAGATATCCCCCTTCTTTTGAATTACAAATTAAAAGGGATAAGTCGGTGGCCTCACATTTGGAACGAATCTTCCCAGCTTCTTCTTTTTTCTTTTCCCTTCCTTCACGTTATACTCTCGTCGCCTAGGAGTCTAGGGGTGCAGCTGCCGAGTGCTAATCCTGCAGTTAAGATAATAGTTAATCCAACTCGGGCCTGATGCATTTTGCAATTTGCATTTTCTTAATCTCGAGAACACGGGCCGTACCGAGGTTTACCCTGGAGTGCAATATGTGTACAGGTCGCCATAACGTCGGATTAACTCCTTGCGTTATCATGTGGGATGGATAACGGAAACCGCTTAAGTTTTGGGGACCTTGCCAAAATCAAAGAGTGCAACCTGGGGTGAATAATATCCTCATCGCCGGTCTAGAGTCCCGAAAAATCCCGTGATAAAGGAAACCGCGCAAACCAGGAAATAAATCCGAAGCTTAAAGTTCAACCTGCATTAATAACAACTTCAGTCGGTACAGACAATGCTTCACGTCCTGATTCCTTTGTTGAAAGCGACGTCAAGATTATGAAACATCACTTACGTCTGGGTGGCCCAGAATAATCACATTGTGGATTTGTTAGAATATTCGTAGATTAATTAAGGTGATATGAAAGGGTCATTCTAAAAGACCACTTTTTTTTTCCTTTTTTTTTTAAATTAAATTTCATGAGCATCACGTTCTTTCTTAGGACCTCCACGTTACACCCCCATACGTTTCGACGTATGTAATAGAATAACCCTTTCATAACACTCTAAATCCCCATTTAAACAGATATACGATTCCCACGTCCCGTTGAAACAAGACGGATGACTTCCCTAGATAAGGGGAGCCGTGATTAAAAATAAATCCACGTCCCTCCCGATTCCATTTCTCTTGATTAGCTCACTGACAAGGGTAGACCTAAACTTTAAACCAGTCCGTACAGATATCTCGTTGTCGGACCTCCACCTAAAAGCTGCAAAAAGAAGAGAGCTACGAAAGTTCCCCTAACTCTCTTCGACAGTCTCCAGGAAAATTCCCGTCGAAGTCAGCCAGCCAAAGACTGGCGTAATTGCGAGCCGATCTCAATTAGGAGCGGTACTTAGCGTGATTGGATCCGAACAATGCAGTCCCTTCGGAGTTTCCTCAGTGGATTGCATTTAACTCCGTTGACTTCTTCAGGTTACGGACATATATCACCCAGCACCACGACCGGAAGAGCCTTGACCATCGTATACGCGATCTTCGGCATCCCGATGTTTCTGATAATCCTGGCCGATTTCGGGAAACTTTTCACGAGAGGTATGAAGTTCCTTTGGGCCTTCGTCAGGAGGCTATACTACACCGGGAGTTGTCGCAAAGTTCGAAGGACAGTGCCGGTTCAGGTGAGGTTCAAGCCCAAACTCCGCTCATGCGCTCGAGACGAAAGAGTAAGAAAAATTGAAAGAAAAAAAACATTTTAATTATTTATTTCACCTGGATTAAATGATTAAGCTGGTACGAGAGGTGGCCTACGATAGGTCAGTCGAGGAGGCGAGACGGTTAATTTGTTCCTTTGCTTTCAGGAAGTCATGAAGGGGGTGCAATTGGTGTACGACTTCGCGACTTTCCGGCGACCCTCGCAAATGAACCCCGAGGAGATCGAGGAGATGCAGAGGCAAAGGAGCCAGGGCCAAACCGTGTTGAATTTGGATGGAAACCTGCCCACCCAACCCGATACCCCGGGGACCCCCGCCATGTCGAACTTTGCCATAGACGACGAGTTCAATTTACCTATTTCCGTCGCGATCTTCATCCTCCTCGGTTACATTTTCGTAGGAGCGACCCTCTACTACATGTGGGAGGAGTGGGGCTTCTTCGAGAGCTTCTACTTCGTGTTCATCTCCATGAGCACCATCGGCTTCGGAGATTACGTTCCCCAGGTAAAGAGGAGCCCTTAATCCCCCACCGTGAGAAAATTCGGCCCGGAAAGGGGGAAAGAGAGATTTACTTTGTTTTCCCGTTAGCCTTCCGGAAAGAGCTTCGATTTCTTTTTCCTTCCCCACACTCAAAGGAAAAGTCCAGTTAAAAGTGCCAGATATTCATAGCAAGGTATTACCTGGCTCCGTTAACCCTTTTTCCCCGGTAAAGCCAAGAGAAATGTCTGGACTTCTGTCCAGGAATTTTACCCCCAAAGATGTGTACAGTAGTTCAAGAATTATATCAGGTAACCATGTATCCAACCTCGGTAATCAGGATTTCCTAGTCCTATCGATCAGACCTTCTCGTTAACGATAACCAGAAATCTTTTGACCAGCATCTAATAACGTTAACCAGGCTTTATCCTTGAGTGAAGAAAAGTCATTATTTATCATTTCAAATAACGTGGGTCTGCTTGTTCCTTTCACGGTGGCGCTCAGATGGTAAGCTTGACACAAAAACGTTAATCAACACGGTTGAATGTATTTAAATGCAAGGAAAAAAATAAGAAACAGTCACTGAGCACATTATTCCGATTGATAAGACGTTAAGATCGCGCGATCGCCACGAGAGGCGAGGAAACTAACCGATTGATTGATTGATTTAGCACCCGATATACATGATGTGTTCGATAGTGTACTTGGTGTTCGGCCTGGCACTGACGTCCATGTGCATCAACGTGGTTCAGGTAAACGCGAATAACGATTGAGAAAAAAACGGCAAAAATCGAGAACAACTAAGGTTTAATCCCCGTTTCCTCATACAGGTCATGTTGTCTGATTCGTTCAAACAAGCCAGTCAGAAAATCGGGGCAACGATCGGGTTCGAAGTAGCCGAAGACGATGGCTCTATCCAAGCTGCACTTCCTGCACCAGTGGAAGTGGCCGACGTGCACATGACGATAATGGACTCGGAAAGCAAAGAGAAAATCGCGCCGACGGCCAAGCAGGAAGACGTGGACCTGTAGATTGGATAAAGGAACAGCCCGAGAAGATAACGAGACAAGGTACAATCGATAAGAAATAGAAACTCGGGTCAAGAAAGCGTAAAAAGAGCGGCTGAAGGCGTCAATTCCCTATCATCTGGATGGAGGAACTTCCCTATTATCCCCTATGGGATGAAAGACTCCCTATTATCAGGATTCGGAAAGCAAAGGGAAAATCCCGGCGATGGCCAAGCAGGAAGACGTGGACCTGTAGATTGGGTAAATGAACCGCCCAAGACGATAACGAGACAAGGTACAATTGATAAGAAATAGAAACTCGTGTCAAGAAAGCGACGGCTGAAGGCGTTGATTCCCTATTATCTGGATGTAGATATCATTGTCGCGTGGATTTTGGATCAGGGATCCAGGGACCCGATTCTCGAGTTCACCTTTCGCATGCGAAATTCACAGTTTTGTCCAAGACTTTCAAACGTTGACCAATTACGTGACTTCGCAACAATGTCGAGATTTCTCTTGCGAATCTATTCGGACGCGAAAGAAATCCGCATGAAATCGAGAATAGAAGCCCAAGTGATAAGAGGTGTCATTCTACGGTCAACCTTGCCAAACGTTTCGGAGTGCTCCTTGCGAGGTTCTTCTTTTTTTTCCCCCCTTTCTCCCTAGTTTAGCGTCGATTGACAATAAAGTATAAGAGGTTCGATCTTCTACTTTGCACAACTTACAAGCTCTAACGATTTCTACGTCGCAGTAAGTGCATGGGTGTTTCGTAAGTTCTTTTTACGGATTCGGGTGGATCTTGCGAATTACGTTCTCGCTGATAAGGAGCCCTAGAATCATGCGTTCGTTGATAAATTGCCGTCCGCGAACTCGTAGAAGGAAGAACTGACTCTTCGCGTTAAGCCGAAAAAGAAAGAAAAAGGAAAAGGAGAAAAAAAAAGAATCAATTGGCTTTGCGAACGTTGACGACACAAGCTTCGCCCTTTGAAAGGCTAGAAAACCAAAGAAAGACTTCCTCACGCTATTTCCGATGAAAAACCGGATATCAGCTCGCAGAAAATAATCCATAAAAAAAAACAAAAAAAAAACAGCGAAAAACACGAATGCTATCCAAAGGGCTCTAAAATCCAGGCCGCGCTAACGGATGAGGTTTAGACGAAACTCGTGCCTTTTTACGAATGAGAAACGCGTTGTTTATATTTGATCTAACCTTCTAATTGCGAGAAATTCGTGCATGTGATAAAACGTAAAATTACTATTAGGGGTTGAGATGAAATTCGCGAACTCCGGCTGCCGGCCAGGCAACGGGGATTTATTTTCTTTTTTTTCTTTCTTGTAGCGTAAACTAGTCAGTACGTCGTAAAATGCGTGCTCAGGGCAGATTTTGGAAATTTTAAAAGGTTTCGATCGGGCGTGAATAATTTAACGATCAGACCTTGTTTAATTTTCACAATTCGCAAGTACTCCACGACTTTGCCGCACATTATACGTGTACTTATGCGTGCAGCTAATAAAACGAATAACGCGTTGAGTACTGTATCAAGTAGTTGATATTATTGATGCCATTGTAAATTATCGTTTATTCAAAATATATATAATAAGGCAATGAAAATGCAAATGAATTTCATGTGCGAATGACGTCCCTGGTTTAAGGTAGGTAGTATGTGGAATAAATGCCAATTGCAGCGTAGTTATTTCTTAACGCTCGTTCCAATGATTGTCACGGTAATTCCCTCGTAAACAATTTTAGTATCAGTGATACTATATGCGTAGGAAAGCGAGGAATGATATGAAGAAAGATATGGTACATATATATGAGTACGACGAGCTCTTCCTAGTGTGCAATAAAGACAGAGAGAACCGACGATGGTTGTGCGCCATCCAGCGTTGCACTGTTGTTAGCTTGTCAGAATTGTATTCTACTTTACTGACATTCTTAAAAAAAAAATACCGGCTTTATAAATCGTGCATACAGAAATGAGTTGGGAGATTGCTCACGGGCAGGGTCGCGCGATCGCATCGTGTGTTGCCCTCTGGTTTCGTACGTTAACTTTTACCGAATTT